>NC_031480.1:368928-570021 GCF_000006565.2 Toxoplasma gondii ME49 | reverse complement strand
ATGATAGAACGACAGGCTGCGCAGCATTGTGGCAGAACTCGAAACATCGAGGTGGACGTGGAAATATACAGGTTTGGCGAAGACCGACGGAGGGAGATGTAAGAAAAGAAGAAACACACAAGTGACCCACGTAGGCGGTCGAAACCGTGCGTGCTCCATCGCTACAGCCTAGACATGCGTAGCTGTTCACGATTCTGCAGACGAGAGGTTTCTGAGTGGTGACAGACGCGGGAAAGCAGATTGGGGTGTTTCGGCGGTAAAGAGGCTGAAGAACGGGGGGGGTGGGAGCATGATATTCATCTTTCATTATTGATGGTTCGTCAACACCCGTGCGCTTTCGCTCAGTGTGGTCTTCGCCACCCAGTTGCTGTGTTACCGAAAGTCCGAATAAAGGGAAATTCCGCGTTTCTTCTCTGTTCACAGGCCTTTCCACCTGGGTTCGCCTTTCTGCAAGGGCTCTGGTCGGCGGTCGTGTCAGCGGCAGTGTGTGGTAATTTTCGGTAACGTGCCCAGTTCCTCCTCCTCCGCTTGACCTAGCAAAATACACATCCTGCATGCCGAAGTGGATATTCGGGACTATTTGAAAGCTGGTGCCTACAGGGGAAAACATTTCTCGAACACTTTAAAGGACGCAAGGTTCACGCGAGCTGTTAGAGTCGCGACCATGGGCGTGCCGTGTGGGCGAGACGCTATGTAGGGAGATCTAGAAACGAGCAGTTAAATCCTTGACTGAAACAAAAGACTGCTGCACTGCACCGCTATATGCTGTCGAGCGTGTTGCCGCACGGATGTAGTGACTCGGGGGACTGTGCTGAGAAGAAAGGTATGTCGATCACGAATTCCAATTTGCATCGCCTGTAGCTTCAGACGTACGAAAATAACGCCGGCATTCTTCCACTCAGTACCGGGATTCGTGTGACGGCGTGACACTCTCAAACGCCGTGGATTAGATCCTGATTCAAGCATAAATTTCTACTGGCTACCAGGTCCTGCGAAGTGCTGCAGTTAGTTATTAGACCTTACTCAATCTGGCTGCCGCCACCCCGTACTACAGCATCGCAGCACTGATGTTGGCATGCACAGCAATTTGATGCACCCTCATTCTCAAGACCGGGGCTTGGTTTGTGTTTCGCGTCTGCGCTACCTGTCGGCGTTTGAATCATCAGGCGGACACAGAGCACGGCGACTGATCTGGCAGCCATCAGGTAAGTGAGCTGATTTATTCCGCTGCCAACTTCGAAGTCGTCTCGGCCTTTGGCCATCGCATTCAGTGTCGGACAGCTGGGGCCTTCCCGTAGGTTCATTTGTTTGGAAGGGCAGACCCGCTTTTTCTTCGCCGTCTGCCGGTGAGACCGTGACCCGAGAGACGCAGGCGCCTCCGTGATGTGCCACGGGTCCCCGCAGCAGCGGAAGCACCGCGAGCAAGGGTGGCGCTCTAGCTGAGAGGAGCCACCACGGCAAAGGGTAGCTCACCATTTCATGCCTTCCAGTTCTTGTCTTTTTGTTTGTATTCGAGACGACGAAGTGAATCCAGTCAATGGCGACAGAGGAAAGGTCTGACACGACAACGTATATGATTTTAGCAGGATACACGGACGGCCCTGCCGCATTGTAGCGCTCTGAACAACCAAGACCTCACAACATCTGCCAGATGGCGACGAAGCTCGCTAGACTAGCCACGTGGCTTGTCTTGGTAGGTTGCCTGTTGTGGCGGGCGGGGGCAGTTCAGCTCTCTCCGCCAAACTCCAGGACGAATGATCTGGCTTCGGGAACCCCGCATGTGGCTCGTGGGGACACTGAGGCGCAGTCAGGAACTGGAGACGATTCAGATTTCCCGCAGGGCGTGGTCGAAGAGGTGGCAGATATGAGCGGCGGCAGAGTTCCCCGAGTGCCAGCATCGTCTACCACCACATCTGCGTCCGAGGGGATTTTCAGAAGATTAGTTCGCAGACTTCGTCGGGGAAGAGGAACCGCAGATGGCGCAGGAGTTGCTGACGAAACCCATCAGGGGCCGCGCCCGCCACTTCGGAAGAGACTTGCTCAGCACTTCCGTAGGCTGAGGGGCTTCTTCGGACGCCTTACGCCGAGGTGGCTCTCCGGTCTCGGCCGCCGGGCGCAAAGATGGTGGAGAGGGAGACAGAGACCGCTGCTGGACCCTTCGTTTCATGGGTTGGAAGCTGGAGATTCGTTCATGCGCGACCTGCTGAAACGTGAAGAAGAGCTGATTGGATACTGTCGCGAAGAAGCGTTGAAAGAACCTGCAGCGATGGTTGAGGCTGTCATGGCAACTGTATGGCCGCAAAATGCTGAAACAACCGTGGATTCACTTTTGAGTCAGGGAGAGCGGAAGTTGAAATTGGTGGAGCCTCTTCGAGTCGGTGACCGATCTGTCGTATTTTTAGTAAGGGATGTAGAGCGCCTGGAGGATTTCGCTCTGAAGGTCTTCACTATGGGTGCCGAGAATTCCCGATCAGAGCTGGAGCGGTTGCATGAAGCGACTTTTGCGGCAGCGAGGTTGCTTGGGGAGAGTCCAGAGGAGGCACGGGACAGACGCAGGCTTTTACTTCCCTCCGATGCTGTGGCAGTTCAGTCTCAGCCCCCTTTCGCTCAGCTGAGTCCAGGACAGAGCGACTATGCAGTCGCGAACTATTTCTTTCTCATGCCCGCTGCGTCGGTGGATCTTGAATTGCTCTTTAGGACATTGGACTTCGTGTATGTATTCAGGGGGGAAGAAGGTATTTTAGCGCGTCACTTACTAACGGCACAGCTGATCCGTCTGGCAGCCAACCTGCAGAGCAAAGGACTTGTGCATGGACGCTTCACACCTGAAAACCTTTTCATTATGCCCGATGGCCGCCTGATGATGGGGGATGTATCCACGTTGAGGAAGGTCGGAACCCGAGGACCGGCATCAAGCGTCCCGGTTACCTATGCGCCTCGGGAGTTCTTGAATGCAAACACGGCAACATTTACACACGCGCTCAATGCGTGGCAACTGGGTCTTAGCATATACCGGGTTTGGTGCCTAGTCTTGCCTTTCGGACTCGTGACACCTGGGATCAAACGGACATGGAAAAGGCCAAGTCTACGAGTTCCAGGGACTGACAGTCTGCTATTCGACTCATGTATACCTGTGCCTGACTTCGTGCAGACACTTACTAGACGGTTCCTCAACTTCGATAGGCGGCGACGCCTGCTTCCCTTGGAGGCCATGGAGACGCCAGAGTTCCTCCAGCTCCAAAACGAAATATCGAGCAGCCTATCAACAGGACAACCTACTGCTGCGCCCTCAGTCGCTTGAGAAAACGGCTCTGCCAACGGGGCGTCAGGGGCAGTTTCCGGAGAGGGTCCAGATGCGGCATGTACAGCTTGTGCCCCGCATGTTCGAAGAGCAAATGCAACGACGTGTCCCGCTCTACGTCATGGGGATTGTGACTGTTCGAGGCTGGTTTGTCAGATGTAGGGCGGTAGCGAAGTGTCAGGACGTTTGAAAGGTGTCTCCTGTCAGTTGAGCTTCTGCAGGCAATCCTCTACTGTTCGTTTCCCGTCCCTTGGCAGCAGAATCTGTTTTCCGCTGAAGGACGAGTACTCGAGCGCTGTTTGTTCATATTCACTGGTGTGTCCTTTGGTGGCAGAATCCGTTTCCAGCTCCAGCTGAAGGTGAAGTATGTGGACGCTGTCTGTTCACGTTCAGTGGTGCCGCGTGAGGCGGCGGAGTATTTCGGGAGGCTTTTGCATGCCTGACCGTAACTGTCAAATTTTGTTTTCTGGTTGATAAAAAAGGGAGCCCCCGGACGCCCGTGGTTCTCGGCTTTCTCTGATGAACCTCGACCGGTAAATCGCCCTATCAAGTCTAAAGGACGTCGATAGGGCGGATGAATCCGACGGTGGCTCCTTGATGCCGTGGCTAGTCATGATATTCGTTGAAGGCTCGTGGCGGTTGCCGATTGAGGAGAAGGGTTCCGTATTATGGTAGCCTTTACGGTTTTGCGGCATTGCCTTCATGGCGCCTCACGCGTCACCTCATACAGAGAAGATGGTAGGCGATGGCCAGAATCACGTGTTTTCAGAGTCGCTATTGCACTTTGGTGTGCGGGCAGTCGGATGACACGGAGAAGTGGGACCGGTCAAACGCCTAAAACTAAATAACTGAGTTAATTAATACAGGGTTGAACTATGTGAGTATCATTGTCTTATGGTTCCACCGCTTCACAGTTGGCACTATGCGCCTGGTTAGAGCAGGTGGCGGTCCCCTGACGCTCTCTGGGTCCCGTTGCTAGAGCAGTTCCACCCGCAGCAGAATGTAAAGCACGATTGCTGGTAGTCGTGTGTACAGTATCTGGAATTCGGGGGCCGGCTAGGTTCCTCAGTGAGTGTCTACGAGCTTTCTTTCGCTCTGTGCGCTTCAAAACACTGTGGTGAGCTGGTCGTCGGTATAAAAGTGCAGTAAGAAAAGTGGCAGCTTGAGCAACATTGTGGCAAAGGTCGAAGCAGCAATCGCAAATGTCAGTCGTATTTGGATGTGTGGCAAAACCCGACGGATGCTGGTCCAAGAAAAGAAGGAACACAGGGGAGGGTACCACGTTGCACAATGGGCACCATACCGTTTAGAGAGATCCACAGAGGCAGCTGAAGCACTCCGTGCTCGATCGCTAGAGCCTGTATGTGAGTAGCTGTTCACAACTCTGCAATCGAAAGGGGGTTGGTGAAGAATGTGGGTGGATGGGATTCATCTTTCATTATTGGCGGTTGGAATGCCTACACCCGTGCGCTTTCGATCAATGTGTTCTTCCCCACACAGTTGCTGTTTCGTCGAAAATTCCGAGCAAAGGGAGATTCAGAGTTTGTTCTCAGGTCACCAGCTACTCCTCCTGGGTTCGTGTTTCTGTGACGCTGCCGAGAGTACCGTCGCTGGCCGGCGGTCGTACCAAAGACATAGTGAGGCAATTTCTTCTGACGCAGTCACTTCCTTAGTCTTCGCTTGGCCTAACAAAGACTCACCTTGCATGCCGCAATGCACATTTAGGACTGTGTGAATGTTGGTGTCTACACGGGGAAATGGTTCTCGAACACTTTAAAGGGCGAAAGGCGCGCGCGAGTTGTTAGAGTCAGGACCATGCACGTACCGTGTGGACGTGACGGGCTGTCGCGAGATCTTGAGACCAGCAGCTACATAATTGATTGAAGCACGACACTGCTCCGCAGCAGCGCGTACAGTGTTTAGCGGGTTGCCGCACGAGTGCAGTGAATGCCGGGGATGTGCTGAGAAGAGAGATACGTAGATCACCAATTCTAGCGTGCGCCGTCTGTAGTGTTCATCGGTGGCGGAATAGCGCCAACACCGGTCGACACAGTAATGGATGACAGGCCTGGTTTCGATGGTCAGTCCGGGGCAGCAGTCAGTGATGTCCAACGGTAGACATGGTTTGCATGTGTCCGTGCTGCGGTCGTTTTGAGCACTTTTTTTGTTCCACTCACTGGTGTAGTCGATGCACGAAGACGGCTTCGAGGGAATGCAAAACAAAGAGAAATTCAGTTTATTTTGGTTCTCCTTCTCAGCTACGCGACCTGGATGGGTGACCGGCGCTGTTCAGCAGACCTCAAACGGATGGAGACTGGATGTGTCTCGGCAGCAGATGCCACAGTGGAAGTAAGGAAGTCTCCCACAGGCATTCGATGTGCATAAGAAGCGGCCTTGCTTTTGCCCAGCGTTGGTTCGTGGCAGAGTACGTGAGAATGCCGCCATCGCGCGGATAGTAGTCTTTTTGGCCTTTTATGCTAGACAGGAGGGATATCGGTCTCTGAATGCAGTCAAGATCTGGGTATGTATGCTTTTTCTCCCCCGATGGAGGTGCCACTGGAGTCGGTGGGGAACCTGAAGATTGACCCCGGCTACTGCATTTACTCCATCGCAGAAAGCACGAGTTGTTCACTTGCGTTTATCGGCAGGCGTGGACACATCCGAGGACGTCCCTAACGTTGTCGGTGTTCGTCTCTCAGTCTACAGCCCACACGAAGCTTGGCAGACGCTTGCGCTGTCAGAAATTTCCATGCGTTTGTAGCCCGTAGGAAGCTCCCAAATTTTTCACAATCTTAGCGGGATGTAGTGTTTTAGCGGCTCAAGACCAGCATTATTTCAAGGACATGATGCGACTCTAGACGGCCAGCCCAATCATTATCTGTTTCTTGCGTACGCACTCTAACAGACAGCTGCCGCTGCCAACTCTCGCCGTCCGTTCGTGGCACTTTTACTCAGGAAACTGGGCCCCACCCAGTGTGTCACCTCGTGTCTATTTCGCTCTTGAGAAGCTTGGCCGACGCATGCGCCACGCTTGTTCATGATAAAGCCGCCTGTTTTTATTCAAAGCAACATGGTGAAACATTTCAGACATCAAGATCGCGAAGTGTGGCACGCTACACCTGTATACTTGCTGTAAAGCGCACCCCCCAGCGTACAAGTACGCGTTCGCAGCCCCGTTCACACGCCTCTTAGTGTATATCTATTTACATATCGCCCATGCAGGAATGCGGGCAGTGTTCGACGAAGAGCAATTTCCACCTTTGACAGGAGAGACTACAGTGAGAGGAACGTCTGGGTTGAGTCAGAAGACTGGAATAACAGGTGAAATGTGGTTGTCATCCGCAGGCTTGGACACGCTGACTTTCAACACAAGATGGTTCCCAACAACTGAATCATAAAATACCAAAAGGAAGCAGCACTCGATCTCTACAACTAGATGCTTGTTCCCTGCCTGAGCAGCCAGCGTTAGGAGCGTTTCTGGTGTTCTATGCGTCAGTGCAAGCTGGTCTGAATGTCGTTGCCACTGGAACAGCGGTGGGAGAAGCGTGTGACCAGATTGAGTGTGTGCGATCGGGGCTGCTCTTGCCATCTTAGATAGAGAACCGGTAAAAGCAGTACAGAGTCGTTAGTACGGGGACAAGCTGTCGAGAAACGTCCCCCTTCTTATCTCGGACAGACGGGCGACGACCAGTACCGGCTTGCCCGCCTCGGAAGCAACAATAGTGGAAAATATTCCGATTTTCATGCCGTGTCAGATTCTCAAACTGATCAAAGCATAGAAACGTCCGATCTACCAAAGAAATACCGTGTAACTTTTACGTTGAGCTTTCCCCGCGAAATGAAAAGGAGCAAGACACGGGAGAACGAGGAACTGCCGAACAAATAAAACACGGACAACTGCGACTGCTCCATTGAAGGGATCAACAGAAAACGCCACAAAAGAGAAGCGCGATTGCAGCTCAATTCACAAAGTTCATAAGAGGCAAGCGTGTAGTTAAACTGCGCAAAAAACAGAGATTTCCTTGCGGCAAATTACCCGCAAGTGTTTGCGGTGTTTTTCTCCCGTCCTTCCACGCTCCCCTTCTCTCTTTGTTTCTCCAGTATTCTCGCTCGCTCTGTGTCACCTCCCTGCACCAGCACTTGGTGGCCGACGGATCCTTTCTCTTCTGGAACTTCGGCTTGCACTGCCCTCAATCTCTCTTTTCCCTCTGGCACGGATTTCTTCTCTGCTGCATGCGCCTCTGCGGAGTGTTATCGATCTGGCTGTTATTCTTCCCCTCGACCTCTCTCTCGATCGCGCGCGGTTGACTCCCCTGGCTTTCCGTAGAGGCATGTTGATCACAATCGAGGTCTGGCTGTCGTTTGATCTTTTGAAACGCCTGCCCAAAATGTCTCTTCCGTGAATCCTGTTCGCGCCTTTGCCCTTGTGCATGAACGTTTCTCGGGTCCTCCGCCACGCACTGTCCCTGAGTGTCATGAACTCGTTGAATGCCTTCCCTGCGGGGTGTTTTCCCTGTCAGCCCATTTCGTCGTCCTCTTTCTCGAGCCTTCTACAAGCGTCTCTCTCGTCTATTCGCCGTTCTGCCGCCGAGTTCTCGTCGCTGGTGTTTCGTGACATCTCCGGCTACACCATCATCTCTTTCACGCTTCGTCTTCCTCGCTGCTGTCGCTCGGATCCGCGTTGAACACTGCCTAGAGAAGTGGACACGGCGACGCACCGCAAAGAAGCCAACTGTTTTTATAGTACAGTGGCCACGACCGACAACATGCCGAAACAGGCATCCGCCTCTAGACATCTTTCTCTCCTTTTTTGCCCATTCCACGTTCAGTCCCTTTCTCAGCCTTATCTCCCCTTCTATCCCAGACAAAGCCCTCGTTCTCCAATTCACGAAGAGACAGCCACAAATGGAGCACGTTTCACCGCGTCCCCCGAAACCCACTGCATGCATGCCTACATGGCGCGCGAGCCGGGCTAAAACGCCGACCGAGAGCGCTTCTCTATCGGTCTCCAAACACGCGTTTGATTATGTTTCTTGCGTTTACACTTTTCGATGTCAGAATCGACTCAGCAAGCTGCCTCGCCGTGCCCTTCCTCAACTCGCTGTCGCTGGCCGTACCATAAACAGATTTGTCCGTGGACAGCCCGACGCCACTGCAGGCGTTTTGACTGTGGTCAGTTCCGCTTCGACGGACATCGAGAGTGGCTGGAGAGCCGAACCCACAGCGTCCTGGACCTTCCCCGCCTCGCGCTCGCACTTATCGTCCTCCGCCGCAGAACGGGAAACGCTGTTTGCCGCGTCTTTCTCGGTCTCGCAGAAAACGAGATTTTCGTGGCATGTGGGCAGACTTGTCGGCTTGCGATCGTCGAAGAAAGGCTGAAAACAATACAGGCGCACCCCCAAAGCAAGTGCAATGGGATCCGGGAAATGTTGAAAAGGAACACACAAGCAGTGTTCGCCAAATCCACAAAAACACAAAACAGACCAGCGGTGAGAAGAGGCACTCTGAGCCCCTTTTGGGGACACACGCAGAGAAGAGAGCCCACAGAGATGGCACAGCGAAAGGAGCATTTCGCTTGGAACTTCCCTTCTCGCCGCTCGCATGGCTGCCAAGTGCCAGGGACGCGAAGCCAAGTGCCTCGTTGCATAACCGGACATTAACTCAAGCATGCGGCACCTCTATCTCGGGTGACTGTGAACGAGATGCAACCGCCAACGCGGAAACAAGAGGACGGCGGTGCAGGGAGCAGGAAACTCCCCGGGACTCGAGAAGCACGTCCCGCAGCCTGATACCCGTAGAGACTCGGAGAGCAAAGCGTCTGTCGAAGAGAAAACACCTCGGGCAAACAAGGACGGAAAGGCGTTTCGCATCTCAAGTCGCGATGCCCTTTTGCAGCTTGTGTAAATCCACTGATGCCTGTCAAGTTCCTCACCAGGCAGGGGCAGCCCGCGACGGAAACCAGAGTGTGGCGAAAGCGACTTCATCCAAAACTGAGGGTTCCTTCAGATGTTGTATGTCACCTCAGACTCTTTAACTGCGTCACGTAATACCTCGACGATCCGTGTGACTATCCGTGTGTTACGGCTGTTTCGCCGACCCCTGAGAAACATACTGGGTCATGGCTTGCAACTCGTGAAAACACCCAACAAAAATCTCACCATCCTCGCCCACGGATTTGGGATTCCCAGTCGACGGCACAGAGTCGGATTCGGAGCCCAGTTCGCCGCCGTCCTTCGCGAGCTGAGCAGCGGAAGCATGGATTCCAAACTCAAGGTCTGTTCTTCTTCCTCCGCTTCTGCCTTTTTTCCTCTGGGGACTACGCGAGGCGCTCTCCCCTTGACTTTCGTCTCGCCTTCTCCCTGCTCCGCCGCGCTGCGATGTCCACTCCGACACCCGTTCCCCTGCTCGCCAGGCGTCGTCTCCGCTGACCTTCGGCAAAGGTCCTCCGCCTCCCCTACTCCTGCGTGCGAACCGGGGGCGCCCTGCGGCGACGCTTCGCTCAGTCGCACCTCGAAGGTGCCTTCGCGCCAGGCCTCCGCCGCGCATGCAGCTGCCTCTTTCCGCGTCGCCGCCAGCTGCCCACGAAGCTGAGACAAACGACGATGCCAGGAAAGAAACTCGTCCAACTCCTTCCCAGCGTCAGCTGCACACCCACCCCCTTCGCCAGACACAGGAAGGGAAGAAGAGGAAGAAGACGACGAAGGAGACAACGGAGAAGAAAAAGACGGAGAAGAAGACAACGAAGAAGACGAGGAGGAAGATGAAGAAGGTGAAAGAGAGCGAGATGGGGGAGCGTCGGTGCTAAAAGAGGTTTCGACGTGATTCGGTTTCGCTTCTGCTTCCTCTTTCTGCATCAGGAAGATGCACAACACCGCACAAAAAGAAACGCCACTGCGTGTTTGACCGTGAGCATCATTTCCTACTGTGTACAGTCTTTCCTCGCTATCGCCTGCTCTTTCTCAGCCTCCCCTGTCCTCTTCGTAATCCTCTTTCCCTTCTTTCCAGTGTTTGTCACCGTCTGCGTTCTTTTCCTTGTTCTTCTTCTTCTCTATCCTCAACCAAAACTTTCAGCGCCTTGCTTGTCCTTCGCTTCCGTGCTTGTATTCTTTTTTTCGAGTGCCTCCACGTCGGCTCATTGTTCGTTTCTCGAAGAACATGATTCAGTAAGGAACGATCCTTTACCCACAGATCTTCTGTTGCGCCCTCGCCTTGCCTTCTTTTCGCCGCACTTTGGGCGTAGCGACACTTGGGCATGCATCTACAACTGAACTTCGTTTACCCTAGTCCACATCCCCTTCCTCTCCCCTGCGTCCCTAGCATGGATAGATACAAAACGATAGAGAAGACATATCGCTGGAGAAACATACTCGAAGGATACAGCTAGACAGGAATCAACAGATATAGATGAATGAATCGATTAACAGATTGATATGATACAAGTGTAGCGACGATAGGAATTTACCTCCCTTCTGTCGACAAACAGCTCCCATCGAATGCGTTTGTCTGGCCGGGCCTTGATCGCTTCTTCGATTTCCTTCAGCACGTCTCGAATTTGCGCATGCAGTGCTCGCCACTTTTGCTCCAACTCGTCTTGTTTCCGTCGCTGCAGTTGCTGCCTCTGGTGTCTCTCCAGGTGGGCCGCTTGTGGGTAAAGCTCGCCTTCTCGCGTCCA
Source organism: Toxoplasma gondii ME49 (assembly GCF_000006565.2). Lineage (NCBI taxonomy): Eukaryota > Apicomplexa > Conoidasida > Eucoccidiorida > Sarcocystidae > Toxoplasma > Toxoplasma gondii. The sequence goes on along the minus strand of NC_031480.1, from coordinate 559,048 downwards.
TTGCGGCAACTTGCGTTTTTCTCTGCTCCAGGGAAAAAGCGTTTTCCGCGCCTCTGCTCCCTGCTCTCGCCCGTTCTCTTCACCGCCAAACAAATGAGAGAGAATCTTTTTCCTGTCCGCCTCAGACACACCTTGCCACAAAGGCAAACGACGAGACGTCGAAGCAGAAGGAAAAGAAGGGACAGCTGAAGGCGTAGGCCTCTGAGCGTGTTGCCTCTGGGGCACAACCTGTTCAGGATGATGGATTTCTCTTTCCTGAAGTTCTGAGCGTTCGTTCGAATCCGAGCCTGCTTCGTCTCCACCCGCTTGTTCTGAAGAGGACTCCCGCGCCAGAATGCCACAACCACGTGTCTCTCCCCAGGTGCCTGGTCGCCCTTGTCTCCTCAAACTGTCTCCTTCGCCGGCCTCTTCGCGCCGACCTTCGCCAGCGCCGAGGAGATCCCCGCGCAGGCGAGGCAGAAGACGCGCGACGCCTGCCTGCACAAACGAACCAGCAGCAGCAGCAGGGGCGACAGGAGGCCGATAGACGCCGTCGAACCACGCCGGGGGCACGGGCGGCGGGAACCTGCAGACAAGAAGCAAGGAAAGAGACGCTCTTTGCACTCGAGGCCTGGGGAAGCAGGAAGCGATCATCCCTGGAAGAAGGACGATGGAACACGGGGGCCTCACGCATACACGCTTTCACGCAAGAGGTGAAAGGTCACAGAGTCACTCGAGAACAAGACAACAAAGAAAGGAGCACCTCAAGTACTTCTGCGAAACGAAGGGAAGAAGGAAGTGGGGAAACATACGCCCAGTTGCTGAAAAGGAAAGGAGCGCACCTACAGACATACGGAAGAAAAGAAGAAGAAAAGAAGAAACGAAGGATCAGCATGTAAACCGGATGTCGATACTCGAGTTCATAGGGGTACGCCTGGAGAGTCTGAAAGTTTACGCGGAGCAGACAAAAGGACGGATACATGTGGGGTGTGCCCACCCCGTAACAAATCATCCATCGATCGATGCAAGACATGCACATGCCTATACACCGATACGTGATCCGGATAGACAGATGGAAAGAGGCATAGACAGATTAGATAGACTAAAGAGATAGACAGATGCAGGGAGAGATATAGGTGGACGTCGAGAGGTGCAGAAAGATAGCATACACAAAGAGGATAGACAGAAGTGCGAAAGAGGCGAGAGCGTACAAACGATGACTTCAGTTTCGTTTAACTTGTGGCCGAGACAAGAGATGCTTTCGCGGTCGCTTTGCTCGTATCCTACCATCCACTCGTTTCTGTTTGTTCCTTCTCCTCCAGACAAAAAACTTGACCGATGTCGAGATTCGCAGAGTTGTCAGAGAGAGCTTCCTGTCCCCCTGCCCCTGCCTGTCCCCGATCTCCGCTTCCGGCTGGTTCGCCTCCAGCAACGGCGGCAAAGCGATTCTCGGGGCGGTACGCGTTGACCTCGAATATAAGCCGATCTTCGTCGTCGCTGTCTTCGACTATAAAAACGTCTCTTGCTGCGTTCTTCAGCGCACCCCCTCCAGAGACATGCATTGCCCTCTCGCCGTCGAGAGACGAAAGACAGGATGAATGCATGCACGCGTTCACAGACGCCGCGTCACTAGGCTTGGGGGCTTCGTCGGCTGCATGGAAGATGTTGAGCCACTCGTCTGAGGCGTCCTTCCCCGCCGCAGCAGTAAGCAGAATGTCCTGAGCTTCTCTGTGTAGCTCTGTGATTCTTTCGCTCTCCCGTTCCTCCTCTGTGAGAAGGGCGCGAAGCAGCTTTTCCAGGATTTCTCGATCTTCTTTCCAATCCCCCCCAAAGGTTCTGTTTTTCCTTGTACCCTCGTTGGCGCCCTGGTATACTGCACCTGCGCTCTCTTTTGCCTCGTCCTCTCCGCGGGCTCCCCTCTCTCCCTTCTCGCCATCCTCCAGGTCTCCGCTTCGTCTCCCTGTTCCCGCGTCGCGCGCGTTCTGTCCCTTTGCTCCGTCTCTTGCCTCTTCTCTCTCCTCAGCCGTTCCTCCGACCCCTCGCCTCTCTCCCTTCTTCCGCTGCCTGCCCTGGTCCCCGGCATCCAGCCGCTGCTCGCGCATGCATTCCACCTCTTTTTGAAGACGCCGAAGTTCCTCCAAGTGCTGCGGCAGCTGAGGCCTCGTGGTTCGCTTGAAAAGCGCCGTCTGCCCTTCCTTTTCCTTGCCGTCACGCCCCCCTCGACCGTCGGCGCTCTCGCTGTCTCCTCGTGTCCCCAGACGCGTCTCCGACTCCTGTGCGAGTTCCGCTTTCTCGCGCTCCAGCGCTTCTCGCAAAAGCTTGAGCTGCGAAACGAAGCGACTTTTCAACCACCCCATAGGCTTACAAACACAGTCGAAGACTTCTCGCCTTCCTTTAGAAAAAACGACGCTGCTCCTCGCGCTCCAGCGAACCTTCTTCGAGTCCTGGCCTTCTATCTTTTCCTCTCTCTCTTCCTCTTCTCTCTCTTCTTCTCTCTCTTCTTCCCTCTCTTCTGTTCGTTGTCTTGCGGGGAGGGCGCGGCTCACCGGCTCGGGAGAACGAGTGGAAGGATAGGAAGAAGGCCAGCGACGCCGCGTTCCTTCCTGAGGAAGAGAGACAAGGCACCACAGAGAAGACGCGTGGAAAGAAGCAGAGAGACAGGGAAAAGAGAGCAACGGCGCAGGCAGGTAAGGAAGGTGAAAAGAGGACCGAAGAAGCATACATCAGAAGGAGGTGAAGGCCGTGAGGAAACTCAAAAAGGGCGGCGGAAGAGGCGAGAGAGACTCCCCGAAAGCAAACCGCCGAGGCAGAGACACACACTTGCCTCATATCGACCGCAAAAAGGTCGAGAAAAGCGGAACAGGAAACCACAGAAAAGGAAACGGAGATACACAACACAGCATCGCGGCGGCATACACACACGACGAAGGTGGACGGACCTTTGTGCCCACGCTCTCAATCTTCAGCGTGCATGCAAATGTGTAAAAAACATCGAATCGGTAAAGCATTCACTCATGCAACAATGGTCGTGCGTTGAGCCATTTGTATAAATATACATCGACATTTAGATACATACACATATATATGTATATATATATATATATACATATATATCGAGGCATACACGCACCGACATATATATATATATATATATATATATATATAATATACGTAAATGGCTGTCGTTTTTGAACCTTCTCGCTTGTGTTGCTTACTGTGTGGCTGTATGTTACTTGAAGATCCTCTTCATCCATGAAGTCTTCTGGGCTTTGCAAGATTGGTTCCTTCCTGTCCATTCTTCTGTCTTGACGAGAAGAGTAAAACGACTGAGGGGTCCAGCCTGCAAGCCAGCGGAGAAGACGCGGAGGCGCAGGACGCAGTTCATTCCAGCTTTGCCGAGTTTGAAAAGTAGAATCAAGTTTGAAAAATCGTCAGTGCTCCTCGACACACGTTGTCTTTCCTTTCGCCTCTGTTACGCAGTCCTAATGTTTCTACTGCAGCTCCTCAGTGCTCCCTTTTCCTCTTTCTCCCTTACCTTTCATCACCCGAGGTTTCCTCTGTTCTTCCTCGTTCTCTCTTCTCTCTGTCTGCGATTCTCTGTCTCACTTTTTTCTCTGCTTTGTGGACCGCTTCCCTCCTCTTCCCTTCCTCTTTCTGCTTTTCCTCTTCCCTGTCGTTCCTTTATCTCGGTGTGCGTCTCACCTTCTGCCGATCCGACTGCATGCGGGTCTCTGTTTAGAGCGCCCTTGACAGCTCGACGAAGATCTGTTTCCCCAGCATTACGAAACCCCGCGTTCTCTGCTCCAATTTCGGCATTGGTCTCCGCGCCTTGAGCTGCAACGAGAGCCTCGTTTGCAAGTCGTTCTGCTCGAACGGCGCCCTCTTGCAAAAGCCACAATCGACGTTGTCTCTGACCATCCTGGAGTTCTCTCTGGTCCGCCGCTGTCTCTGTTGAGAGCTCAGAAGCCGTCTTCGGTGCAGGTTGTCCTTCCTGGTCTCCATTTTTTCTCGTGCCCTTCGTTTCTTCCGTTCGCCGGGACTTCCTCGAGTCCTCAGCTAGCTGTCGGGTGTCTGCCGAGACACTCCGTTTCGCGCGACGCGCAGAAGCGACGCGTTTCGAGGCTTCCTGGCGCGACGCCTTCGCTGATGCTGAGAGCAACGCAGGCAGCGAAGGCTGTTCGTGTCTCTTCAGGTTTTTCTCAGCGCGAACGGTCTCGCACAACTCCTCCAGAGAGACAGGACAGAACGGAGTGCCGAGAAACGCGGAGCCGGCCGAAAGAGCCGGGGCTGCATGCATTTTCTCGGAACTCGGCGTGACAGTTGGCGGCGTAGAGTGAACCGAATCAGCGGCGAGAGTTCAGCGCCGCGGCGACAAACCACGCAGCCAGGGACAGCAGATGCTTCTCATGTATGAAAGGAGGGGCTGACAGTCCGACAGGCGCGAAGAGTACCAGCAGGTGAGGCGCCGATATCGCGAGTCGGAAGGGGAAGCTGTTCTCCGTGGCAGGAGTATCTGCAGTTCTCTGCACCTGCTCAGAGGACGTACATGTCGTTCTATGGGAGCTCCACGGAGAGATCTTTTTCATGACCTGCCCCCTTCCTCGCCGAGCGACAGCAGGAGTTCACGTACTGCGCTCGAGTGGAGGAGAACCGGAATGGACCCGTTGTGAAGTCGTCGGAGCCTGAAATCCCTCACGTTTACGGTCTCGATCAGTGCAGTTCGCGGCTACGCGGGGGAGACCAGGAGCGAAGGACCGGAACGCTCGACTTTTTGACCGAGAGGCCTCAAGTGACTTGTCCAGGACAGCGAAGAAGGTTTTGAGGGAGACTCTATCCGTGAAAGGGGCGAAGAGGCACATTTTGCAGTGAACAGAGACCGAGAAACGCACGGATGGCGAATGTCTTACACTTTTAGAAGCGGCTTTTGCTTTGTGATGCATGCAGCTGCGTGAAGCAAGCGAAGAAAACGGGAGGGAAAAGGGGAGCAAGAGGAAAGGACGGAATGCAAGACACACGGTGCGACAGAGAAAAATGAGGAGAAAAGGCCGAGACGAAAGGAAACAGACAATGGTGAAAGAGAAGTGGAGACAGGGACTTGGAACCGGAGACACGGTGAGATGCGGACATCCAGGGTGGCGAAAAGCTTGGGTAACCCTACTCATAAGTTTTACAGTTTGCTTCGCCGAAGACTTCAGGAAAACGCCAGTCTTCGAGGCTAGTCACGGATTCCGTTAAAACGGATTTCTCTTCGGATTCAATTGTTTCTCTGCAGTTTTCCTGGAAAAGAAAACGCACAGTCGACGGCGCATGCGTGCTTCCTTCGTTCGAAGCCGTGGCTTCTAGCCACACAAGCCGTGCTCGTGTGTCGCGAAACTGTTGAGGGCCCTTACAGCGATTCTTTTCGTTGAAGTGTGTGTTCTCAAAGACTAGAACGGCTTGTCGGGAAAGCGATTGGCTCTCCAGCTGTAAGTCATCAGCGCGTGAAACTGGCGTTCGTAGGAAATTCCACTATGATTCCTTTTCGGAAGTACCATTGCAGTGAGGAGCTTATCTTCATATTCGGTGGGTACATGTGTCCACATTGGTATAACTCAAATCGAAGAAACAAAGACACTGGACTCTGGGTTTTTACTCCTTCTGCGCTCAGTGGACTTCCCTGAAGACGTCGGACTTCCCTTCCCTACGAATGAGGGCGTTGAGCTGCAAGTGTCGCGGGTGCCTATGAATCGCGGGAAAAAACCATAGAAGAAGACACTTATTGCAAGAATTGAAGAGAGAGAGGAGCGTTTCATCATCCTGCCGCTGCCGGAGGATGCCTATCCCTCTCTTCACTTTTCCTGGTTGTCCTAAGATTTCGCGCTGAAAGCCGCTTAGTGTTTCGCCTGCTCAATTTCTCAGGTTTCCAAGTAGTTGTGAGCCGACTGTGAAGATGTTTACCGTCACACTTGGGTAGAGTGAAAATGGGATTTGCGGGCGAGAACTCCCACATAAATGAGACGTGATTCACAGGTTTGCGCCACCTGGGGTACCAGTTTGCGGCGGGGACCTTCCCGAGTCCTGCATCGCTCACCGAAGCGAGAACGCCCTCTACGCTGGACAACCTCCTTTCGCGGCCTCCTGGAAGTGCTATAGGACCCCCTCCCCATGTGCACCCTTGGCTTTCTTATCACTTGCAGAAGCATAATGATGCACACAGGGGCATGAGCGCGAGGCTGCTTGGTTTGGTCCAACCGCTTTTTTCTCGAGGTGCCGAAAGTACCAGCTTTTCCTGACTTTCTGTGGTAATATGCGCATCAGGAGTGTCGACCACAGCAGAATTCCGCTTTTAAAGTGTTCTTTTGGAATAAAATCCTAGAGAGGCGGTCAGACAACGGGGGCCGCAGGACGCCAAGGTTGCCGCCTGGTGCCACGTGGCGTCTGGTATATAGGCAAAGTGGGTTTGGAGGTGACCTGCAGAACGCATCTTCTCGAACGCTAGGATATCCGTTTTTACACTATGGAACGGAAAGCATTGTTTCCATCGATGGCTGCTTGGCACTGTTTGCCGCGCGGCCTTTCCATCTTTACGGAAATGAAGAGCTGTAGCCAAGACATCGGAAGTCACGGCGCAAGACGCGTGTCAGTTCCCGACCCAGCTGTTTCTTCGGCACAGCCTTGCGTTTTCTCCTGTGTGTACACTGCCGCTGCGGTCTCAACTGCCAGCGCGTCCACCGAAGACAGCACAGCTGTTGCGTGCGAGACCGTTTTATTCCCCAAACGGAGCAGAAACAATGGCTTTCACAAATTACGCTTTTCCCGCACGAGGGAAACGATGCAATAGCCCCTGAAAAAAGTCGGTTTTCCCAGTTCCCACGGCGCACATGAGCTACCGGGATCTCGGCTGTTGGTGGTGAGAGGGCGCTAGGAGAGGCTCTTCGTGGAAACCAGCCGATGGAAACAGGATTTCAACAAACGGGAAGGGCACTAGACGGCTTCCAACGGAAAACACGCATACGTTTCCTGGAAAAAGGACGCAACGCGCCGTGGCCGCACGTTGTGGTCAGGAGTCGTGCACATCTCGGCAGACATGCATGTGCATATCGTCCATCCTAAAACCCACAAAATGCAGGTTTTCCGGAGTCCACTGTAGTTCAAATGGGGGCTTGACAAGATGCATCCACGCATCGGCTCGAGCCGCCTCGGCACTCTTGGTCGAGTGCCCGACAGAAAGGTGGGGGCGACCAGACACTCTCTATGAAACCTATTTGGGAGCTATCTCAGTTTCCGTGGTCTACACTGGGGTTTTAGCTCTATGCGGGGATTCCGTTCGGTCGGTGCCTTCCAGGAAACTCGTCCACATCGAAACAAAGGTCTAGAGCCTAAAGGCCGCGCCGGTTTCCAGGCGGCATTTGCCAACAGCACAACGACAAAAAAGAGTTTTGAGTGCGGGACGGCCCCGGCCTCACAGCCCGCAGATCTACCCTTCCTCTCGGTGTGCATCGATCTGCGTGTGTCGGCGCTTGAATTTCCTCTCCACTTCCAGCCTAACTCGCTCCCCCTACGTTGTTTCGTCAGGCCGTCTACGTTTCCTGACAAGTGACAGGTCCAGTCCGTGGAAAACGCGGTCACAAAGTGTCTCTGAACGTGTCTAGCTGTTGCTGTCTAGCCAGATTCCGGCTTCTTCGTCTAAACCGAAGTTGCCGGCACTGCAGGCTGTCGGCTGTGCGCGGGGGGACTGGTCTCCGTCGTCGCCGAAGGGGTTGACTTTCCTGCCTGAGGACGGGAGGGTGGAGAGCGTAGTGAACCCCACCGGGCTTCGCAGAGGTCCGTCGAACTCTCCACTTGTTTCCTGAGAAAGCCGGTCGCTGTGCGTGTCTGCGAACAAGTGGGAGACCCGAGGCCCGCTGCGCAGCGAGGAAGGCGAGGTCGAGGACAGCGAGCTTCTTCGGCGATGCTCAAAGAGCTGCAGAGAGGACGAGAACGCGCTCTTCCCGAGTCCTTGCGCGCCTTCCGAGTCTGCTGCCTCTCGAGAAAGAGGACATGCTGAGAAAGTCGAAATGGCGACGTCGTGGTAGTGCGGCGGCACTCGCCAAGTCGGTGACGAACACCGCGACGCCTCGCCGACGGAAGACTCGTCGACTGTTGCGCTGCTCTCCGGCGATAGTGTGTCCACGTGGAAAGCTGCGAGCGAAGAAATCAAGCAACCGTTGCCCCAGAAGCGCGGACTTCCAGAGGCGTTGGAACCTAAAAACAAGCACGAGGCCGCGCGCATGATGCGAGAGCGACATTCAAAGTTTCCTGGAGCGCGTGCAACGCCAAGAAAAACAGACACGACACACGGACCGGCAGGCCCACCACCCTTTCGCCCCTCCGTTCTTGCTTCCGCGTCGTTTCCTCCACCGAGAAAAGGATCGCGCTTGACTGAAAGCTGTCCAGTACCGATATAGGATCGAGCTCAACGCGGGTGGAGGCTCAACGGAAACAGTTGGCATCTTAAACAAACGCTTCGAAGACACAGTGACAGACACAGTCAAGAAAGACGGATTTGACACGAGCGCAGAGAGAAAGTGGAAGACAACAGGAGGGAAACGAGTGTATCCTCCGCCCAACCAGCCATGGCTTTCAAGAAGCTTAAAATTCAGAGACGAACGCTTTTCAACACTGAAGTTACCTCGCCGCTGGGGATTCGACAACTCGAGATCTGAGGGGCGCCACGTCGTCGCGCGCACAGCGGCTGCCTCGAAGAATGTCGAATCGTTCGCCACAGTCTGACAGCAAACAGGAGAAAGCATGTAAAACTGTTCAGGCCTTAGGTGTTAAAGCCCTTCAAAGCCGTAGTTCTCCAATGTAAATGACACCGGACTGGAGGTTCTCAGTCGTTTTGACTCCATACGCGGTTACCCAGCTCACGTTCGAGAACACACAGACAATGAGACGAAGGAAAGAGAACTCGACGGACGCCGAAGGCGAGAACAAGGAATCGACGGAATCTCCCGCCCGGCAGAGAAGAAGAGGAAAGAGAGGGAAGAAGAAAGGAGAGAGAAGAGAAAAAAGAGAAAAGAGAGCTGGCAGGGGAAAGTCCGAGAAAGATGGAAAGGAATAATGCGAGAAAACAAAGACATCACGCCGAGGTAGTAGCCTCACCTCAAGTGCAGCCATCCACTCGTCGCACTCGCGCGACGTCGGCGGCCGAAAGACTCCAGAGACACGAGACGAAAAGAAGCGTCTTCGTTTCTCCTGAAAAGAAAGCCGACATGGCAAGTCCATCTTTTAGCGGAAATACGGCCGAGAGACAGGCACTGCGTAGTAGTCTTGAAAACGCGGTGCCTGCTCCACGAGACGTCGTGAGAAACGTCGTGAAAAACGGGAGCGCTTCAGTCCACATCCAAGCTCCTGTTCGAGAATCGGCCTCTATGTACAGGCACTGCATGCGTCTACGCAGGTGATGAGGGAAATGTGTGCATGCCGCCAGGACAAAAAGGGACGCCGTTTCTCCTTTTCTAGAGCTCTCTACAGCTGCTTATGTACTTCTGGGTGTAGAGAAAATGTACACATAAACGTGTGATAAACGTTTATCGGTCTGTCTACGTCTGTGCTTGAATCGATGGAAATATATACACATATATAGGGATTCAGGACAGCCGTCGATCGGCAAATGTCTCGGCCTTTTTTGTATAGGTCGACCAGTGTAGACTGGGGTGATCTTTCTATTTCCCTGTCTTACTCGGATTTCAATTGTGGCCTCTTTCTGGTCGCGCGTTTTGCATTTGTGCACCTGCGAAACGGAGGCATTCGAACGAGGAAAGACATTTTCAACTCAACGGATTCCTGCGCTGAGACGAGCGCTCATGCACTCACAACGCCTGAGCTGCGAGCTCCTTGAACACCGCAGGAAACACCCCTTTCTCTTTCGCCTTCTCTCTTTGTCTGTCTGCCTCTGAAACGCCTCGTTCTCGTCGCTCGCTCTCTCTTTCTGCCTCGTTCTGTCTTTGAACCCACAGTTTCTCGTGCGATCTCTGTTTCCAGCTGTGAGACCCCCTCTCCTCTTTTCGGCCGGCTTCCTCGGCCTGAAACGAGTTGCCATGGAGTTTCAGCTCTGCCTCACCTCGCTTCTAGCCAGACAGATGCTCCAGCAGGGTGGCTTGGCTTCTTGGATGTCTTCTTCCTGCCTGAACATGTGGAGAAAGCGATCCCAAGTGAGGACGAGAAAGCCATGTCGCCATTTTTGCAGAAAACCGGAGAAAGCCCCCCCCGTGCCGCCGCCCGCCTGCCGCTCCACCACTCCCTGTCTGTACACGCGGTGAGTGGAGGGGAAAGGAGAGTCCTGCAGCTGTCGCGCCAAGTTGACAATCAACGAGCAATTCACGCATGCGGGGAGAAAGTCCTCCAACGAAGTTCTCCCATCCAAACTGTGGCGAGCAGACGCCTCCAACAGTCCTAAAAAGCAACATCCCAGACACATCGCTAACGACATCAGAACAGGCTCACCCTTAAAAACACACACACACACTTATTTGCAGACATGGATATAAACATATACATATACATATATACATATATACATATATATATATATACATATATACATATATATATATATATATGTACATATATTTGTGTACTTGAATATGTTTATGTCGACGGACGCACCTGGAAACGAACACAGAAGGGACGGCCTCTACAAACACATGTATATAAACAGATATGTAGATAGGCAGAGATACAGGTACGTATATTTACGTATCCATATGTCAACTCACTTTCATACAAACACAGATGTAGCTATCTTCATATGCATGCATGCAAACACGTATATATATATATATATATATATACCACCTCACAGATGGACAGGCAATCGCCTGTCTACATAGGTGCATCTGTCAACTCATGGACATAGAGACAGAGGTAGACTTACATCTACAGGTGTATATCTGCATATATATCAGATCGCTTTGTAAATAGAGATGAGTGTCTCTACAAACAGATGTGTAGATTAACTCGGAGGTACGTAGATAGAAATACAGCTCCTTATATATGTGCGTATGTGTATGATTCTTTTGTTTTGAGGTGACTGTAGATGATATTGAGAACAGGAAGAACACTGTAAATGTTTAGCGGCACAAAAAGGTCTTGTCCCCGCCCACAGAACGTTTCCTCCTACCGCAGTGTTTGAGTAGAGAACAGACAGCCGTCAAATCCTCTCGGTCCTCTTCAGAGTCTCGTTTCACTTTGCTCGTTTTCCTTTTTTCTCCCGTGTGTTCAGCGGAACCTTCATTGTTTTTGTCCTTCGGTAGTCGTGTGAGTCTCGAACGCGGAGGCAGGCGTCTAGCGGGATCTAAGGAGCTCCTTCGCCCAGTTGCTTCCTTCTCGTTTTCTCCTCTCTCACACATCCTTGGCAAAGCGTCAGCGTCGTCTTCTTCAGCATGTCTGCTGCGCTCGCTTCCACCGTCTGTCTCCTCCCCTTCTGCCCGGTTCTGCCCCCCTCGCTCTCTTCTCTCTCTCCCTGCGTCGCTCCCAGCGTCTCCCCGTGCATGCAGAGATCGTCTTCCGTCGCCGTGTCTTGCGGAACTCTTCTTCGCGCTTCTTCTCGTCTGTGCGTCCTCTTCTTCGTCACCTGCGCTGGATGCGCCTTCGATGTCGACATCCTCTCTGTCTCCCGTCGCTCCTCCCCAGTCTCTGATTTTTTCTCGCGCTTCCTCGTCGCTCGAGAGGCCGTCTGGCTCGTCTCCGAACTGGGCTCTGTCGACGAGGTCGTTCTGTGTGGGCGTCGAATAGGTCATCGTCCTCGCTCTCTCTCTCCGTTTTTTCTCGCTCTGTTTCTTGTGCTCCTTTTTTTTCGGACGAAGAGCAGAGCGCGAGTGTGGGGAGCCGAGCGCTGCGGTGTCGAGACAGCCCGCGCCTCCCGGGAGGTAGGGAGACAGGTCCCGTGTGCCCCACAGCTCTCGTCGTTTCTCTCGCAACAAATCCAAGTTCTCTTGTTGACTCTGACGAAGCCTCTCAGCAATCTGTGCAGCTGCAGAGCGCGGGGAACCTCCTCCTGGGTGCGAAAAAGAAGGAAAGGAAATTGACCGGACACTCGAAGACGCGAGCAACAGAGACTCGCCTCGAATCTCTGAAGAAGAACGAGATCCAATGCCTCCGTGAGGTGCAAATGAAGGATCGGCTTCTGAACGAAAAAAGAAATTTACGCATGGCAGGACACTGAGGAAACGGCGGCAAGACAGAAGAGATACACGCGTAGGAGACACTGAGATCTGTGTATGCATCGATATACATATATATATATATATATATATACATATGCATATATATATATATATGAATGTATAGATACAGAGAGATATATACACAGATGGTATACGCAGAGATGTGCATACTTCTACTCCGTAGATAAGTATACATATATATATATATATATATATGTATACCCACGTATCTACACGTCTCTCTCTACCTGTATATATATATATATATATATATATATGTAGATATGCGTATTCATCTGTGTATGCACACACCTCTCTACGTACAAATGCGTATACATAGACTGACCGAGAATTTCAGAGACTCTGTCGAGAGTGACGAGGACGACAGAGAGGCAACTCTGCAGTTTGAGCAGAAACGACTGGAGGGCGTGGCGCAGTGTCTCGCATCTCCACTCTGAAGAAATGAAAAGAGGAAAAAAGCCATTAGCGAACGAAAAGAAGAACAGAGAAGAGAACGAGGTGAAGGGAACGAACCCTGAGACAGCGGCAGGAAGTCTAGAAGGCGTAAAGCGGACAGAAAAAGATGTGGAGGGAGAGCAAGGCTAGCGAGGAGGGAGACGAAAGAAGAAAAGAAAAAGAAAGCTGTCGAGAAAGGAGTTGCTCAAAAACAGAAGAATAGCCGCTGTGATCGCTGCGGATCTGCAGTGCAGCAGAGGCGACCCACTTGGCGAAAGCAGCAACGCGGCCTCCACACTTTCCAGACACTGCGAACCAGAAGAAGAAACGAAGAAAACGACTGGGCGACAAAGACGAAAACAAGTGAAAGCATTCGCCTTCGACTCACTCTCCAAGCACTGCAGTTGAAAGAGACAACCCAGAAGAGCTCCTACATGCATCAATTCCTCTTCTTGCGCCTTCCGTGCCTGCAAACGCACACAATCGCCAGCAACCAGTTGCGGAGACTCACAAGTTGCAGCTAGTTTTGATCTACATATAGATATATATATACATAAAGTATATATGTATATATAGAAGTATATACGTACACATATCTGTAGACATATATATATATATATATATATATATATATATGCATCTATATAGGTCCACATGTTGATATGTGTAGCGTGATTGATACATGGATTAGTAGAGGCCTGTAACTGTGTGTTGATACAACAGACTGAGTGTAGAGGAGAATTTTTGACTAGTTTTGTGCTTCCCGGGCACAGCTTTCGCCGCAGAGGGGGGTTCTGTCTTGGTGCCGCTTTCCTGCTCTTTTTTTTTCCCGGAGAACAACGTCCTCCTCGCGTTCCACCTTGGAAACAAAAAAGACGCTCACCGCCACTTGGAATTTTCTCTCCAACAACCAGCTGCACTGCGGGCTCTTGCGCGTCGCCCCTGTCCCCGCGGTCGCGGCGCCGCCGGTGCCTGTTCCTTGGGCTCCAGTCGAGGGGCCTTCGCGACTCATCGCGTGAAGTGTGTCCTGAAAATTGGAGAGACAAGGAGAAAAGAGTGAACGGAATAAAACAAGAAGAGACACAGGAAGCAGACGGACGGAGAACCAGGAAGAACGCGATGTGACGCACTGTCGAGGAGACGGCGAGGACAGAAACACTCAGAAAACGAAGAGAACGGGCGAGCGAACAGGTCGAAGAAGAGCGAACAAGCGCAGAGACAGGCGACGAAGCAAGAGAGATGCAGTGATAGCGTGATGAACAGTGGCGCGATAAGAACTGACACAGAAAAAAAGATGAACTCTACAGAGCAAACCTGCCAGAAATTCTCTGGTGTCTCCACTCACCCTGGAAGCCTCCTCGCATGCCTGTTCATACGTGAGCCACACCTGTCGGCAAACTTCATTGGCTTTTGCGGCTTGGTGGCGATACTGAACACCCACAAAAGAAACTTTCTGACAATGACATGAGTCTTCTTTGTGCCCCTGAGTCGCCCCGTTGTCTCGGTTCTTTTCTGTCTCTCTTTTCGCCTCTCCTGGTTGACAGAGGAACTGTTCTCTGCCTTCCACCTCTAAACGCTGTCACTCTGTCTCTTCCCTAAGTCCTGCTGCTTCATCTCAAGTTTTCGCCTTTTTCACAGAGGCCCCGCGGCGTTTTCGCCTTTGCTCGTTCCCTTTGTCTCTGCTTTGCTTCGAGTCTCCTGGTTCTCTTCTGCATTGGCCCCCCTCCTCTCTCTCTTTCGTCTCGCTTGCGTCGGCGGTCCTCTGAGCTGTCTACCTTCTTGACGGAGTCGAGATGTCTGGCCGCGGCGCGTTCGTACTCTGAGCAGAGTTTCTGCAGAAAGTTTTGGACGAGCTCAGTTTCGACGAAGGCTCCGAGGATGTCGCTCTGCAGGGCCGTTTGCTGATTCATCTCGAGCAAGCCGAGAAGCCAGGCACTGGAGGACATGGAGGGGAACAGCGTCTCTTGAACAGCTCTTGGATCTTGTCCGGCAGAGCACAGCGCCGCGCTGGACTCGGCCCTTTCTTCTCCCTTCTGGCCAGCCTCCTCACTCGCCTCTGGGCTCCGCTGGGCCTCCGGAGACAGGCCAGGTCTGGCGAACTGTGGCGCGAGCTGCGAGAGAAAGGCGGCGGCGGAGCCCCACCTGCCTTTCTCGGAGGAGGCAAGGCCAGGCCCAGACGCGGCTCGCGCCCGGTTTTCGGCTCCCGAAGATATACCGGTCTCCTCGCGAGGTGCCGAGACCGTCAGCGCGGGAGTCGAGTTGTGGGAAGTCGACTCTTCCTTTCCTTCGTCCTGAAGCCCTTCCGGAATCGAATCGATTGCCATGTCCTCATACATCGAGCCCAGCGACCCGCTGGGATCCCCCACACGGTTCCGCTCTCCACAGAACTCGTTAAAAAGCTCTTTGACAGGCTCTGTAGAAGGCCGCTGTTCGGCCGCCCCGAAGGCCTGCAAGCGGTCTCGGGGGTCCAAAGAGGTGGTGGGGGCGAGTTCACACCCGCCGCCAGTTTCGCTTTTGCCGCGACGACTTGTTCTCTCTGCCTCGCAACTCTGAGAAGAGTCCAGGGAAGAGTGAGAAGAGCCGCGCGGTGCTTCGTGTTTTTCTCGGGCAGAAGAGTCTCGAGAGAACCGCGACGATCTCCGTCGTTCAGAGGAATGCGAGCTGGTCTCTCTGGAGTCGTCTCTCCTCGCGCTCGCGCCCTCACACCCAGAAACGCTTGCGGATACCCGCGCCTCGGGGCAGTGAAGGGATGGTGTCTTCTTTGAAGTTTGAGAAAAAGAAAAATAAGACTTGCGTCGACTTTCCTCAGTCTTCTCCCCACCCGAGAAAAGACCCCCCCCCTTTCTTCCTTCCTCCTCCTCCCTCTTCCCGAGACTCGGCCGACGCTTCGCGCCGACCGACCCTCTCTTCTCTCGCTTCTCCGTTTTGTCGTTTATTCCATCCTTTTCTGTCGCAACTGACTGTCCAGAGGGCTGTCCCGCGCCGACAGTCTCGTGACTCTGTCTCTCCTTTCGGGCAAACTGCTCTGAGTTTCGCGTCTGCAAAAGGGAGAACGGATGCGTCTCGTGCTTCGTCCGGCCCGACGCGACGCACTGTCTCAGCAACTTGGCGTAGTCGCCCTCGACTTTCGATCGCGCCCGCAGGTACTTTGTCGTCTTGCTGGTCACCGCTACGCTCTGCGCAACGGTCTCCTCGAGAACCGCATAGAGTGCGGCGCTCAGCCGACTCACAATTGCGCTCCGCGCCTCGCGGTCGCCCTCCCAGTCCTTCACAGGCAGCAGGCAAATCTTTCCATAAGCTACGGCTTGGTACAAGTGCTCAGACGCCGCAGCAGCCACGGAGGGAACGGGAGCTTCTTTCAAACCGGAAGAGGAGGATGGGCAGGGAGCAGCGGACGAAGAGAGAGAGGAAGCTTGCGAGGAAGAGGAGAGAGAGGAAGCCGGCGAGGAAGACGAGAGAGACGAAGCCGGCGAGGAAGACGAGAGAGACGAGTGCGAAAGAGGCTGTAAATGAGCGTAGTGCTCGTGAGCAGAAGAGAGGGTGGCTTCGGATGAAGGAGCGCCGAAAACTTTGCCGTCTTCGTGACTTTCTCCAGGATGTCCCTCGCGCGAAACGGCGCAGGCGTCAGAAGTGACGCCGACAGAATCGTCTGCCCCCCTTCTCTCAAAAGTTTTTGGCTCCACAGGGGCGTCGCTTTGAGTTGGAAAGGCAGACACTGGAGAAGGCGGCGCAGATTGAAATCCCTGCCAGGTATCGTCTTGCCAGTCTTCTTCTTCGCCCTTCTCTTCTCTGCCTTGTTCTCTTCCTCCTGTGTCTTCTCTGTCTCCTCTGTCTTCTCTGTCTTCTCTTTTGTCTCTGTCTGTTCTCAGGGTCTCTTCCGAATTATTTTCTGCTTCACAAGGCTCCCCGTCTGGTTCTCTCCTCTCTTCTGCGTTTCCCCAGACTCCCCCCGCAAAGGTGTCTGTCGTTGAGTTTCTTCTCTCGCTCTTTTTCTCCTCCGCGCTTCGCCACTCAACTGCACGCGCTGTGGGGGGTCCGCCTGCGCGGCTCTGTTCGCCCGCGCGTGTCTCCACTGTCTCCGCGCCCCACTCGAAGGCCTCCTGGATCCCCAGGGTGTCTCCGCGGAGGAAGCAGTCCACCGAGTGCGGGGGTTCCTCGCGTTTCGTCTCCTGAAAGAAAGAACAAGGCGAGTCCGTGGAGACAGAAAAGCCACTTGGGTACGCTCCGTTCTCTCGCCCCCAAACGCCATGCACTGTCGAATTCCCTCGTTCCTGCTCGTTCGCTTGCACACTGTCAACGGAGACGTCGACGGTGCACTTGGAGGAACCGAAGGGATCGTCGTCATGGAAAGGATCTTCTCCACCAGCTGTTTCCTTTGCCCCGAAGGAGTCTTGGGGACCAGGGCTACCTGGTTTGCGAAGAGTCTCTTGTCGATCGAAGGGATCTGTTCCTCCGCAGTGTTCTCGGGGGTGTGCGGCGTCTTCCACGTCCACGGAGTTGCGGCTTTCTCCGGAGAACGCTGGGGCTCCGTTAGTCAGTTCGCCGGACTCACGTCCGCTTGCGCAGTTCGCTGGATTCTTCGGCGAGCTTGGGACCGCCTCTACCACCGAGAAAGCGTCCTTTTCGCGACTGGGCGAAGGCGAGGAGCACGGAGACCCCAAGGAAGAAGGCGAGTGGAGAAAAAGGCCTTCGCTGTCGACGAACCCAGAGCCGTCGATGTGAAAGCTGAAAGCCGCATCCTCCATGGGGAAAATAAAAAGCGCGAAACGCGGAACTTGTCCAACAAGGAAAGCGTGTGACCCGCTGGTCACATCCTTCACAGAAGAGTCGCAGCAGGGCTAGGAAACGGAGGCTGCGGCGCAATTCTGAGCGACCCAGCGAGGGAGTCAGTGCTCGAAGGGAACTCAGGAGAGGCGAGGAAACCTGAGAAGCGGCAGGGAGCAGCGGAAGAGACAGAGGCAAGAAGACAGGAAGAAGAACAGGAAGAGAAACGCGCGAGAGCAGAGAGAAAAGGCTGGAGGGAGGGACAGCAAACGAGCGAAACCGAGGAAAACCGACACCATACTAAAGCTCGAGTCAACGCCTGGCAAGTGCAGAGGTGCAGGCCGAACACCTGCGCGAGAGAAGAAAAAAAGGAGACAGCCGCGGCGGAGAAAAAACAAGGCACAGGAGAGGACAGGACGAAAAGGAAGCGGACACACAGAAGGGACATAATAACAGGGAAACAGCGGAGCAGAGAAAAAGTCTCCAACAACAAACGGAAACTAACAACTGGGAAAAATCCTGCGGCGAAGCGACCGAGCTTCACACTGCTCTTCCCTCATTCCGACTCCAGAGTTCTCCGTTGCGGTGGAACCCCAGAGAGGAAAAGAGAAGCTCCGCAAGGGTCGTGAATCGAGTTCAGTTGAGGTCTTTGTGCCGATTCGCTCTTTCAAGAGAGGACGACACAGGCCGGAGAAGTAGAAAGAGTTGTGGAGCGCGCCTGCGCGTCCATGTGCCTGGCGGCACCAATTTGTCGCGAGTCAAAACGTAAAGCTGGAGAACTAGGGAGTTCGTGCTTTTGACAGAGACCTAAAGCCAAGAAAGTGTCGACTCTGAAGAAGTCCCGAAGCCTGACTGTTTCCGCTGAAAGCCGCAGAAAAGTTCACCACGGGGCTCCTCGGCGCGGCGGAGGACTCGAGACAGAGAGCGAGGAGGTGCCGCCTAGAGAACCAGAAGACACACAGCTGCGAACCGAGCGTTCAGGGTGGGCGGAGACAGGACTACTGCTGAGGGGAAAGAAGGTTTTGCAAGGACAAATGTCGACAAAAAACCACAAGGAAATCCAGAAAAAAGACTCGCAGCGAGCTGTCACTCCCCAGCTTGGGCGCTTGCTGGTGTCGGGGGGTATAGCTAGGCGCCAACGGAGACCGAGAACAGAAGAGCGATGCTGGTGTCGGAACGGGAGCGCGGAGCTGAGGCTGAAAACCCTTGGAGGAGAGCCTTTTCGCGGGAAGAAACACGGAAAAACAAACGGAAAACGCCGGGAAAAAGAAATTTAACACACTGGACACCCGCCTCGCTGCGTGACAAGAACGGAGCCTGGGTGTTGCGACCCGCTGGCGGGAGACTTTTCTCAGATTCCAGCTTAGATGTCCTCGTGTGTCAGACAGCGAAAAGAGTGGGAAGTCCAAGAGAAACGGCCAGGCAGAAAAGGGAGATCTGCTTTCCGCTCTTTCTGTGAAAAAACGGGGCAGGGCGACCGGAAACTAGCGGCGTGTGTGTCCACGCCACGCTTCGCCCGCGGGAAATCCGCATGTCGCTGTCAGTTTCTCTTTCGTCGTCCAGCGCTAGAGAAGACGCGACAACCTGTTCAGAACGAGCAGCGACTAGATGTCGCTACTTTCCGTACAGAACTTTTACATAAAGCAGATTAAAAGGGGGCGTCTTCTTTGGTGCACGTGTCCACCCTTGAGTCACCTCGATTGCAGCTTCTTCCACTTCGCAGGGAATCGATAGGTCCAGTCAGTGCTGACAGCCACCTGCTGACTTCCACGGTGGACGACTTTAGATCGGCTGGCACAGAATCTCAAACATAGTGCGAATTATATGAAGTAAGCATGGACGCACTTTCCAATCCAGGACTCCACACGCACTGCAAACTCTTTTCCTGATTGTTCCTCCACACCAAAGTCAGGCACACCTTACTGAATACCTCGCATGATCTAGACGGTAGGCAGAATATTTAGGGCGGAAAGCGTCTTCAGGTTGCGCAGAACGACCGTAGAGCAAAAGCATGGCATCACGACAGAGGAGCTTTAAGCACAGTCAACAACGGAGAAGCCATGAGAACTGCAGAACAACAAGCAGAACACTTGCTTTCTGGTGGGTGGCTGCCTTCATGATAGGAAACATGAGATTTTACAAAGAGCAACAAACCGGTGTCGATGCCAAATTAGGAATTCCTCTCGTTACAGTGTGTTCTTACTCACCGTCTCCCGTTCTGCGGGAAACTCTCCATCAGAGAGCCCTGATCCTGATGGCCCTCGTATCGGCTCTGTACGGAAAATATGGAGGTTTCTTGAAATCAGGAGAACTGGGGCTGTCGGACATTTCGTTCCCTAGAATTGTCGCCACCTCTGTTTCCTAGTATCACCAGTGTAGGCTCTTGGCCTGGTCCGTGTTCCCCGTGAGTCTAGATTTGAATCGCTCAAAAAAACTGCCTTACCCTGCAGCGTTCCTGAAATGTCTTGCACAATGTTCCTTTACATTCATCCAAAGTTATTCAGTTGATTGACCGGTAGCGGGTGCGAGAGCAATCCCCTTAAGTCACCCGGTGCGGAGATACTGTGGTTTTACTCAACGCTCGTCGATGTCTTTCCCCATCAGTGAAATACTTAGTTTGCCTTGTGCGCGGCTTACTTTTGCCACTGAAAAACGTTGAGTGTACCATTACGGTACGAAATGAAGTGGGGGGACAAGTCGATTAGGGGTCCGTAGCTGTAATGTAACTCAAGTCGAATCCCACAAAGGTGACCCGACTACAAAACAATCGACGCCGAGAGCGGCGGCAAATAACTTACGACCACAAAAAGAACATTCCCAGTAGAGTCAACAACTACAAAGTTCTGGTGACTCTTATTCAAAAATCTGGCTGGGGGTGACAACGTTCCATCAGTCTCGCAGGACCCGTTAAACGCCGGACATACTGCAACCGACGCAGCGCTTGCATGAAAAACTGTGACGCACAGAACCACGGCTCGGGCCAAGTTTTTGATTATTGCGTCGTCAACGGAGACGCTGTAGACGGCCACACAACTGAGGCGAAACTAAAAACCCGAATCCACTTGATAATACATGGTATGCTATACAAAAAACAAAGCATTACTTCCTTACTACACTTTGCGGAGACCTGTGTGTCGTGCGAACTATGTTGACATCTACTGCCAATGTTCTTTTTGTGGTCATATCTGTCGTCTCTCTCGACATCGTTGTTTTGTTGTCACAGGGGTCTCGTGTGGGATTCGACTCGAGCTACACTACGGTTCTGAATCCCCCGTCATTTGTACAGACGGTATCTACTGGCAGTGACAACCCCACTATACGTAAAGCACTGAACATAACGGGCATGGAAAACACAGTTGAACTACATATATAAACTACGTTTTTTTGGGACCATCTGCTACGAGTTCGAACACTGGTCTGGATCTTCGAGGTATTCGCTCTACAGAAGCTGATGTGTAGTTTGATGATCCACTGGAGTGTGCGTAGAAAGCAAGCCATGATGCGCAGCAATGACCGGAGTAAAGTGGCCGCGAAGAACCGTCCGGATTGAAATTACGCACAGCCTGCAAACGTTTCTTTGGTCGAAAGCAACAGTATCACTGACGAAATTACGTGGCTTCAGGTCACGAATTAAAGCTGAACTTGGTGTTCCAGCGCACACAACCGCGATGCTCCGTTCTACGCAGCCACGGTGTATCGATGTCTGTTGCTCTACTTCCTCGACTGCTTGACTCGGCGTGGGGAGTATGTTATTTCTTGTTTTTATAGATAGGCCACTCATTTGCAGGGTTCACACAAAATTCCACTGCCATAGTCGTTATCGGCGGTGTGTAACTGAGATCTGAGGACATCACGAAGTGTCGATCAAATAGCTTTTTACGCAAAACCATGTGGCCCAGAAAAGTAGCAGTCCTGTCGCGTCTCTGCGGAAGCGATTGTGACTGTATGAAGGGGGGGCGTATTCTAAAAGAGTCATGAGTGTAGAAGCGCCTGGTATCGGCGGCCGATGGGAGCTGTCTACGGCGAGGAACGAGGTTGGTACGTAGAGGGACACGTTGAGACGTCATATTGCCGGTGTTTGCGTTGAAATCACACAGGTGGCCTTCACGCCGAAGCCCTGACATAGTTTAGGAAGAATGTGAACTGTCATCCGTGGCACCAGAGGCAACCCACATCGTTTCTTACGAGTGTAAGCTGTTGCTGAGGGGGAAGACAGAGCAAAATACTGAACCGAAACACAAAAAGTTGGACCGGAAAAACCTTTTGACAACAGGCGGCACAGGACGCTAGCGTTGCTCGTGTCTCGCTTACAGCGAACCCCTCAGGTTTTCCGCGCTTTTGAGACACAGCAGAGGAACAGAAGTCCGTGGAGGTTGATTGCTGCTACAGCTCCTGTTTCAGCTTCCCAAACCACCCATAGGCAATGGAGTTTCCTTTTCTCTGTCTGTTTTTCATTCTTTGTAGGGGAGGGGTGATGGAGAAGCCATAGTAGTCCGTGTTGACATGTGGCTGACCGCGTGGTGCTTCCGACTGTCAGCGTATAGAAAATCACCTCTTCCCATGCGTTTAACGACAGTATCGATCGTCTGCTGCCTCTTGTACGAGACGGCGAGAAGAGCAAAACTCAATCTGATGTTCTGTTGCTTCCATGATATCACTGTCTTTCCACACCCAAACCCCTCCACGCAGGCAGGCAGGTACACAGTAGAGCTGTGGCGTTGTCGTTTCGTCGCCTGCAGCTGTATTTTTTCTGTTTACCGCTGGATCTGCGCAGAGCTTCGCCAATGCTTCGGGCGACGGGCTCGGAACTCTAAAGTCTCTCGGTGACAACAGGTACAGCTATGTACAGGAAGACGGGACGGGGGCAAATCCCTGTGTCGGCTTCGTGAAACTCGATGCGAAGAATCCGCAGTTGTTCTAAACTTGGGTGTGACGCCAAGTTGGGTCATTACCGCATGCTCACCGTAACCGTTGAGCCTGTCCGAGCAGTCGTTCGCGGTCAGAAGGCTCTCTGCGCGTATTCGGCTTCCGAACCAGCGAACCTGCAGTTGAGTATGTCAGTTGAAAAGAATTCGATCTCTATCGTTTGCGGGAAAAACCACTTTCCCCAACCCTCGACGTACTTCCTTCCGTACTGGTCGGGACCGTCTATGGCTTCAGACGGGTGAGCAGCCAAGTCGATGATGGAAGGCTTGCCGACGTTCTCAGCATCCTGGTGGACCGGGACAGCAAACTCAGACCACGGTGCAAAGTTCACCATTCCGAGGGGTCACTTTCCGTCGAAGGCTACACAGGTTCTTGTCGGCTGTTCAGGAGAAAGTGAGGCAGGACCTTTCTGCAATAAACTGCCACTACACCGACCACGACAAGAGCGCCGTCGGGTGGCGCCTTCTCATCGCGAATCCAATTCGCATTTGCTTTGCCTTCATTTGTTCTTCACCTTTTCACGACATAGAACGGCTATCCTGGCAGCGAACAGCGGGCCTATTTCAACAGGTAGATCGGTCATGATTCGGCCGAATACACATGAAAATACAAAATGTGACGGCTCGACGGGCCCCGGAGAGAGTGGTGGATCTCACCATCTTCTCTGGTTCTCTGGACACTCAGAAGAATCCACTACAATAAGGACGTGACGAAACGTTCACGTGCGGAGAAGTGACAGCGCCTTAACTCAAGTAAAGATCCACAGTCTCAAGCATGACGGTAGTGAACGGTACCGTTCTTTGTAGGGTACGTGGCCACGTGATCTAAATTTTTGTCTTTCCTCCCCGTTCGCTGAGTTCGAAAGAATTCCACTTGTTGGACATTGTTAGTGCCACATACGTTCGCCTACGGCATGATCACGTAGGTTTCCGTCACTACGCCCAGAAGGCGTTGTAACATATGCGACTTTTGGACAGAAATGCCAGCGGACACCACATGCACTTTGCGTGTGAACTTCGCCGCTGCTTTGTTGTTTCATGTCCTGCCAGCAGACGCCCGCTGTCGATTCGTTACGGCGTCGTCTCGTTGTATATTTGTTCATTTATTGATTTCACTATTTTCTGTGGAAACACCTGGGAAAATGTGCCAGTGTCTCACGCTGGAGTCACATTTGGTGTGCAAGGCACTCCAGTGTCTCTGCTTGTTCGATTTGAGTTGTACAGTTCTGGATCGTGGAAGGCTGCTGCAAAACAACAGCGTTGTGTACCTTGAGGTCATCGTGCCCAAGCTCTCTGGCCAGCCGTTCCGGACACAAACAATCCAACGTTCCCTGTTCCTTTCCAGCGGGAGAAACGCGTTCAACTTTCTCAAGTGTCAATCCCTTATTTTTTGCACCGAACGAAGCTGGTGACGATTCCAGCGTCTGCCACTCCAAGTAGCTGTACACCCCTGAGCCGGCTACCTACTGCTTTCTAGCGTTTCTCTATCTAGGGCTCATTGCGTTTTCTCTTCAGTCGTCTATCGGTAAAAAGTGAGCATAAACAAGGCAGATTGCTTTCCACCACCCAATCCCTCAAGATCAACGGTTGGAAAAGTGCCAAGATGCGGAGACGAAGTTGACGGTCTCCACTTTGGATTTAGAATTCGTTTCTTGCTACCCATGACACAGACGCACACATCTACGCGTACGTTCATCGACGTTTTTACAAGTGACAACACACCGCATGAATGAGTCCTCCTTTTGACTCTGAAACGGAGAAGGCGACGCTCAGAATACTCGTATACCGCTACGACAGTGCGCACATACGGAAGATTCACAGAAACGGACGGCATAGACGAATGCATGCGCCTCTTCACTTTTCCTCGGGCAGCAAGTTCCACCGGCGCAAGACGGTTTCTAGGTCATCGAGAGTAAACTTGTCGCCTGAAAACATCAACGAACAGGAATTTGCACGGAACTAGGAGTTTGAACCTAGTTCCTGTACACTTGCGACACGCTTCGCTCGACGACACTGGGGTGTCTGTACGTCAAAACAGGCCTCGCATCCAGAAAACCGTAGGTACTGTAAAGTACGCGAGCAATAAGAAAGAAGTCAGTGCCTGTGTCTCATTGGAGTCACACTCGGTTTTCTACGTGCTGTCGTGTCTCTCTGTGTCTTCGATTTGAGGTATAAAGTTCTGCATCACGGATCATCTGTACAGACGCCGCGTTTCCTGAATCTGCCTCAGCGCAGGTCTGTCCCCATGTCAGTGCATGCGTTTCCTGCATCTAGATAAATCTTCGCTCTCCATCGATCTTTAAAGGTGCGTCCATCGACAAGTCGCATTTTTTCCTCATCCTAAACACAGCGCGTCTCGTTGTCGCAGTGGGGATTTCTACGTTTCTCTGTAGGCAGTTCAGGGACTCCTCGCCAACTGAGGTCAGCAGCCGCGAGTGAGAAACAATTTCTTCCACATGAGTGCAGAGATACGAACATCTGCACATGTGGCAATTTGGACACATGCAGTACAGATCCATCCTTCTGACTGTCTAACGGATGCACACAAACATATATACACACATATATATATATACATATATATATATACATATATATACATATATATATATATATATATATAAACATATAACTCCAAGGAAGTCACAAATAGTTGCGTCGCCACTCACCTCCGAGTTCGTCGAGGCCGACAATTGAATGCTCGGTTTTTCCGTCCGAAACGAGCACGAGCTGAAGCGTCACAACACAGAGAACCAAATGCACGATGGGAGAGCAGTCTTTACACACCCCTTGACGAGAGGCATTTCCCTCATCCCTACGATGAATGCAGTTGTACGCATGCAACAAGGACGTCTGTCCGCGTCTTTCGTGAGAGTGCGTAGACGCGCGGAGCTGAGCTCGCAGTCGAACCGTCACGCAGACACCTGGAAAACTGCGGGCGCATTGTCGGCGTCTTCGAGATCAACGCGCGCGCCAGATGCGCTGAAGAAACGGCAAAAAGAGACCAACGGTCTGGCCTGGCTTCCCCCTCGACTCGTTGCAGGAGGCGGCCACAGCTTCTCCCGAAAAAGAGGGTGAAAGCGCGCAGGACGCGAGAAGACAGTGAAGACGAAAACGAGGAAGCGAGAAGGAAAACGAAAAGAAAACAAAGACGAAGGCGAGAAGAGCTGGCGAAAAAAGCGGGAGAGAAAGACAAAAGAAAAAGGAGAACAGAGGGAAGGTGGAGGCAACCTGGCGAGAGAGTCGCGAGACTCACTGTGGGGAGACACCAAATTTTCAGGCCTGCAGCACATTGACAACAGAGACTCGGAACGTTGAGTTTCACCTTTGGAATCCGAACGTTCTTTCTCGAGAGACTGCAGAAGGACTCTCCCGACGAAAACAGGTCGACAACCGGCTCTCTGCTTTTCGCAGAGAAAGGAGACGCCCCCCCCCCGCAGACCCAACGCGGCGTTGCCCTCCTCTTTTGAGACAAAGAAACGCGTCTGCCGCGCGCGTGGTTGCTACTCACAGGCTCAAAGCGATGTACAGCGTACAAACAACTGCAGGCGACAAGAGAAAGGCGCGGCATGATCAAGCGAGGGAGGTTCCAAGCGTTAAGAGGAGCAGGGGCGCGCATGTCGTCTCCTGAAGAAGAGCGACTAGGACCTTCCTTGGACGCGAAACAGAGACTGCGTTGCACCTTCTCGACAGGAGCAGACCAGACTCTTCTGAAAGCGCGGCAAAAGCGACACTTACGTTCGCAGAGAAAGGCAGTTTTCTCCGCATTGATTTTCACACAGCGAATGTCGATGTGGCGACGGGCCAGTTCAATGAGTCGAGCGTCCACGACGTCGCAGACACGATTTGACGGACGAAAAAAGTGAGCAATCTGAAAACAACATGGCAACCCGCAAGGCCTTCATTCCACCTGACAGCTCCACTTTGCGAGTTCGCGTTCGAGGAGCTCGCCGAGCATTTGTCCAGGAAACATGCACATAGAGAGCAGGCACAGTGGCCCACAGAGTGGACGACCCCAGAAAACGCGAGGCCGAAGAAGACACACTCTGGTGCGAACGAAGAAAACGAAGAGACTGAGAAGCACGGATGTTTTCTCCTCACATGATCCGTACAGCGGCTCTCCTGACAAGCGCGAGCTCCGCAACTGCACACAGTGACATGGAAGGATGAGTTTCTCTCTTGTTCTCCCCCCCTTCCCCTCCCCTCTCCCCTCTGATCTCTCTCCCGTCTACCCTCTGTTCGGTTCTCTCTTGTTTTCGCTCTCGTTTTCTCTTTTCCTGACCAGTTTTTTGGACTCCTTTGCAGCTTGGAAGAAGTCTTTCTCGTTGTGGAGTTCCTGCAGTTGACCGTGACCCTTTTCTCGCAATTTTTCCAGCAGAAGTTGCTGCTGCTGCAGCTGCTTCCTCCGTCGCGCACGCAGCTCCTCCAAGTCTTCGTCGTCCAGGCCTCCTCCGGCCCTGCTCTTCTGCTGCGCCTCAGCTGCTGCAGCCGCCTCGAGAGCCGCGTCGAGATGCGCCTCCTTCTCCTCCAAGGCCTTGAGGACCTGCTCCTCCACGCGCTGCTGGATAAGGGCAGACGAAATTGCCATCGCGACGACGAAGGCAGGGCGGAGACGCGAGCGGAGAATTCGTGAAGAGACAGGAGACACGCGGAGAGAAAGAGGAAAGGGAGAAGAAGAGCTGCTGGGACAGGCGGACGACGAGTCCGAAGCAACTGAGACGAAGGGTGAAAGCGGAAGAGACGAAAGGAGAGAGGAGAAGTGACGAGGACGAGAAGAAACAAGGGGGAAGGTTGAGCGAGGAGAAGGAAACGAGGGAACTGGGCGAAGGAATCGAGGAGACTGCCTACAAAAACCGAGCACGAGGTCCAAACGGGAGTTCTGAACACCCGAGATAACGAATTAAAATACGTCAAACACCAGACAAGAGAGAAGACAGCCACGAAGTGAACAAGACACACGACGCGAGAGGACAGGAATGAGAGGACGGAACGGCGGGTGTGCAGAGAGAAAAGAGGCGCTCTTGGACAGACCGAAGCTTTTCTTCTCCTCGACCTCTCGCCAGCAGAAACGCGAAAAGGTTTTCCTTTCTTCGTCCAAAAGACTACGAAAACGCAAATCTATTCTTGGCAGACTCTTGCGGCGAGATCCGCACGATGTGTGGCTGCCTCACTTGTCGGGAACAGCGGGAGGGGCACAAGTCTCGCCAGTCGAGTCTTCGTTTCGACAGAAGATCCCTTCTCGAACGAAAGAACGAGAGCGGCAGCAGAAAAGAAAGACTATCCAGTCTTGCCAGAGATTTGTCGAAAAGAAAAATCCAGACCCTCCACCCGGCATGTCTGCCCGCCTCGCCCGCCCTCGCGCTGGGGTGTGAGTGAGAGCCGCGCGAAGTCGGACGCGCGTTTCTCCGGAGGGAGGGAGGGACGTTTTCGACAACCGCAGAGAACTGGAGACCTGGTTTGCGTCAAGAGATCCCGCGTTCGCTTCTCAGAAACGAGGGGAACCTGCCATTTGCCACGAGAAAGCGATGGACCTTTACAGTGTGTCCGGAGAGGAGAGGCGAAGAAGCGCCCGGGCCGTCCAAGGTCGTCTGTCGCTTTCTTGGACTGGACAGCCAGGGGATAGATACCTCGTGCCTCGGATCCGAAGAAAAGAACAGTGGAAAAAAGAGAAAGAAAGGCGCGTCAGCTGACGTCTCTGAACGCAGAGTCCGAGAGAACGCCGTGGCTGTTCGCCAGTCGTCTGGCACTCTTTCTCTGGGGGCGGGCATCGTCCGCAAGCGGGGATGCCAGCGTCTGTGACTTTGCTCTTCGAGAAACGCCGGCGGAAACAAATGCGTTTCCTCCGCAATGTGAACTGAAGATTGCCCTCCTGTCTCCTCTCCTCTTCACTCTCCTCCTTTTCTTCTCGCGGTCGCTCTTCTGCTTTCTCTTCCCTCCTTTTTTTCCGTGACGCCGTCCAAGACTGGACTCAACGCGTCGATTTCGACTCTCTGCACGGCCGCAATACGCGTTCTGCGCGACCGTTTCCCCGTTCGTTTGGAAAGCCGAGAAACTCTCCCCAACTGCAAAGCCTGACTTCTCGTCTCGTGGAAAATCCACTCGCTCCCCCCGTTCTGCCCTGAGGACCGAACTGCGACGCCCACGCAAAGGCTCCACGGCCGTCCGGCTCTGCGTCTGTGGAATCCGCGCTTCACGAGGCCTCGAGTTGTGCAAGTCGCCGTTCTCGGACTGAGGAAACTCTTGCCGTCTGCGAGGGTGCACCCGCGTGACGCGTTACAGAAGGAAATTGGCTTCTCTGGCTGAAAACGCGCGCGATCTTGCACAGTCTTCCATGCTCCTTCACGGAAAGAGGCGTCTTGCAGAGAAGGCTCCTCGAAGGGGTCGCGGCGAAGTGGAGAACTGGTGATTTACGGGGACTGCCGCGTCTCCGCTTCTCCAGTCGAGACAGGGTGTGTGCTGGGCGCGTCTCCTCGCTGCGTCACTGGGCGAAGGAAGCAACGAAGGTCGCCGGCCGACGCGTGGAGTATCTCTGCGGACAGCAGACAAAGAAAACGTAAAAGTCAGCCGCAAGCGCCAAGTGCAAGTGAGACCGCTCCGGTCCCTCCTCGCTCTAGGGGTCCATCCGCTGCAAGCCTCCCAGAGCGCGACCTGAGACGCAGGGTCACTCGGACGTCTCTCTGTCTCTCTCTCTAGCGAGTCCGTCGGCGAGAAAACGGCAGAATCTCGAGCACCTCTTGCAGCGCTCTCTCTGCTGACATCGAAAACTTTTTCCGTCCGTGAGACTCCCCGGACCTGTCGACGACGCACAAACGAACGCTGCGTGGAGCTTCCAAGTGAATTCACCCGAGACCGTCCTTCGTGAGGTTGTGCTTTTCTCACCACTCGAAGCAGTAAAACTTTTTTCCTTCCTGTACGTCTGAAAACCATTTCCCTCTCTTCTCAGCGTCGAGAGAGAGACTCTGGCATATACATATATACATACATACATATAGACATATACATATACATATATATATATATATATGCAGATGTACATGCATAGAGGATTTTGTACGTACATTTGGATGTCTACAGCTAGAACTCTATAGATTATATGCATACATGTATATATGTGGAGGCAGGTGGATTTGTATTTTTCATACGTATGTTTTTCTCTATCGATCCGTCTGTCGCTCTGTCTACCTTTGTATGTACAGACAGACTCGCGTGATGACACTGGGATTTTGTGTGGTGTGTCTATTCCGAAAGCGGTGGAGGCCCTGACAGAGATATCGAAACATTCATCGATTTGCGTCTTCACTTTTCCTCCCTCTTTGCTTGCTCTTCGTGCCGATTTCTGCTGCTTCCTTCTCTCGCTTTCTGTTTTTTTCCCGACGTCGACGATCTCGTCCTTTTCTCTTCAGATGACAGTGGGGTGTCGTCTGGGGGCCTGTTCCTTTGGAGCACCTCGAGCGCGGGAGCGGAGACGAACGGACCTGCTTGAGGAGCCGAGGAGGCGTCCTTGGATTCAGCGTCTCGCCAGTGAAACAGCGAGAGCAAAGTGAGCAAACACAACTGAGAATCAATGCTCCTCCTTTCAAGTGCGCTTTTTTTCGTAGGAACGATGGCAGACGTCCGAGCGACAGACAGCGAGAAGAGGGAGACCGAGGCAGAGCGGCAGGAAGAAGCTCGACTCGCGAGAACAGCAGAGGAAGATGATCTGCTGCAAAACTTGACAGAAGTTGAGTCTTTGTGTCCGAACTGTGAGGAGAACGGGACGACGCTGCTGCTCCTTCATAAAGTTCCGCATTTCAAAGAAATCGTCCTTATCTCTTTCTCCTGTCCCCACTGTCACTACAGCAACCGGGAGGTACGCGCGAGTCGCTTCTTGAAAACGAATGAAAAAATCGGACAACACAGTTCTTGGAGCACTTAAAACAGATCATGCACGAAAAACGCGAGCTCGCTTGCATGCCGCGATAAAAAAGTTCGAAACTCCCTCGGTCGCGGAGGCGGTCTGCCTTCCTTTCCTTGCTTGTTCTTGTTTCTCTAGTGCTGCTCGTTCTTGCGGATTTCTCCACTTCTCTGTATCTCTTGACTGCCCAAGGCCTCTCCGTGTTTCTGTGTCTGTTTTTTTGGGGGAACCATTCACTCTCCCAAATCTGCATGTCTCGTTGTCACTTTTTTGCCATGCTGTCTGTGCTTCGTTTCTCTGCGTCTGCGTCTCGCCGCGTTTCCCCTTCTTGAGAGCGACGGAGCCTCAGTGTCGAGTTGAGATGCCCACACGAAGGCAGTGGCTCGATTGCGCGTAAAACTATTTTCGAAACTTCTTGCATGCAGCCAAACCTCGAGGGTTACAGTCTCTCTGTCGCGCTGTTTCCTCTATCTGGCCACAAGGCAGAAAAGCCTGTTCTCCGGATGTTCCACCGATCTGTCTGTGACACATGGCTTGACTCATGTTCTGGCTCTCGTTGCTGAGTTAGCGTCTCCTTCACTCCTATACACTGTTTTACCGCTTTTTACAACTCATCTCTGGACTCGGCTTTCGACCTTCGAGAATTCACACCCCATTTTTCTTTCTGCTTTCCCTCCTACCTTTTCCTCCGGTCTCTTCAAGTACCTTCGTGCCTTCGTCTTTGTCCCCCACCCTTCTGTTTTTGGTTTCTGCCCTGATTGACTTCTCGATTTCCCCACGATGCGTTTCTCCACCTGTCGAGTCCGTTTCCTGATGGACTCGCCGACTTGCATGATGATTCGTTTCTGGATTTCCCCCGACTTTCTTCGTTGCCTACAGGTCCAGTCGGCCGCATGCCTGGCGCCGCAGGGCGTCCGCCTGGAGCTCACGGTGCAGTCGGCGGCAGACTTGGATCGACAGATCGTTCGCAGCGAGCATGCAACTTTGATTGTGAAAGAAGTGGAATTGGAAGTACCACCAAAGAGAGACAGAGGAGAGCTCACTACTGTGGAAGTAAGAGACACACGTGACGCAGTTGCATCTATCTGAAAACATCTCCGCCACTCGACATTTTTTCTGAGTCTCGATGCCGAGATCCATGTCGATCCGGTCTATGCATCGCTGTCCATCAGACTGTGTCTCTATAGATCTGAGTCGATCTGTCACTGCGTGAGCCTCTCTGTCTAACGGCGTCTCTCCAACAGAGAGTGTGTAATCATGCGTCTCTCTGGTTCTGTACCACTGCGTATGTGTTCCTTTCTTACAGTGCGCGTGCTACCTTAATTTCTAGATTGCTCTTTTCGGGTGAAAGTCCAAGATTGTTGAGAGGAGCTCGTTCACACTCGCCCGTTGCGGTCGCGGAGACTTCGGAGCTGAAGAACAAGAGGGCGTTTAGATCACTTGATCAATGCATGCAGCGGCGCAAATGCGGCAACACTGACAGCTGTAGTTGCAGCGTGACTTGGAGAAATCGAGAGCGACAATCAGAGATCCGCTTAGAGAAATGAAGGAGGCATTTGGTTGTACGAATAGGAAAATCAAGATCGTTAGATAGAGCCACCGAAACAGCACGGGGGACAAATATGGAAAGTCGACCGGAAAAGCCGGTGGCAGATATAATCTGGAAGATCAAGGTCGGGCGTGATATAGAACAGTCATCGACAGATGCAGATATGAAACTCTCGACAGAGGTCGACACCGAGAAATCGATGGAGAGGAAGCCAGACCCTGAGATGCGATTTTTGCCGGATTTGTTTCCAGGGAGCCATCCGGCGCATGATCGATGCCTTGCGCGCGGGGCAACCTGTGCGACGAGCAGAGGCTCCAGAAGTGGCGGAGAAAATCGACGAAGTGATTCTTCGTTTAGTGAAGTGCATCGCAGGGGAGACGCTGGACAAGCCCTGGACTTTGATTCTGGACGATCCGAGCGGCAACTCCTACATCGAGGCTTTGCCAGAAGAAAAACGGGCAAGCACGGGCGCGAAAATGCCGGCAAACGCGAATCCTGAAGACTTCGCAGCCGTTGAGGGCGGCCGAGAACGCGATTTCCAACTTTTCGTCAAACACTACGAAAGGACAAAGGAGCAACTGCATGCAATGGGTTTCTATGAGGCACAAAACGAAGAAAAAGAAGGTACACAAAACAGAAACACTTCTGTTCATATCTATACTTTTATAGGTGTACGTATTTGTATATTTGTGTAAGTACACATGTATGTGTATGTATACATGTAGACGTGTATATACCTGTATATGTACGTTCTGTAGGGAGAAGGGTTGTGTGGGTGGAGATGTGGGGTGTACGTACACCCGCGAAGATAAGATGGAGGTGGATATGTGGGGTGTACGTACACCTCGATGTACCTGTCTACATGCACCTTTTTATGCTTGCATGTGTGGCACTGCTGATTTCCTGTTGATGTGCGTGTCTGTTTTCGGGTTGTGAATACACTCGCGCCTTTCTCGGCTGCCGCTCGAGTTCCGTTCACGCTCGTTCGCTGTATTTGTGTTTTCTCCCGCGCGCGAGTGCATGCGTCGGTGTGGACTCTCCTCTCGCCGCTGTCGCTTCTTCGTCTCAGGTGCGGACATCCCCGCCGCTCTCAGAGAGGGCAGCAAGCCGCACGTCTGGGACTTGTCCAAGCCACTGCCCGAAGGGGACGCATCCCCGGCTGAGGGGAGGGAGGGCGAAGAGAAAGAAGACTACTTGTTCTCTCTCCCTGTCTCCTGCCCCCACTGCGGGACAGAGGGCTCAAACAATGTGTGCGAGATCGACGTCCCAGGTGAGACACGAGGGAAAGGAAAAAGAGGTGGAGAGAGAGGAAAGAAACGAAGGGTCAGAAGGAAAAAGGAGGACCTGGAGAAGGACGAACAGGCAGAAGGAGAGACAGAAGTGCAGAGAGAAACGGGAGAGAACAGAGACGATATCGTTCTGCCCTTCTGCCCCGCTTCCCCAGCGGGAAATCCGAAACGGGTGAGGCACACGAAGAGAAGAAGCTTTTTTTTTCTGCTGGGTTTTCAGGATTCCGACGATGCCTCATCTTCTCTTTCCTCTGCCAGAGCTGCGGAGGACGACACTCGGAAATCAAAGCAGCAGGCGCCTTCGGTGCGGTTGGGCGCAAATGGATTCTGAACGTAAGACTCACACAACATTTCCTTCTCTGTTTTTGTGAGACGCGCATCCGATGGGAGTGTGGAGTCAAAACGAAAAAACAGCTCGTCCAGTTCTTTCTTTGTTCCTCCGTTCCTCTGACTTCGATTCCTTCTTTGTTCTTTTCACCTGCCTTCTGCCGTCTACTCCTTCGCTTCCACTGCAGTTTTTCTGCGGTTCTCTCTCCCCATGCTTCTCTGTCTCCTTTCCTCACTTCACATTGTTCCTCTAGTGTTTTTGATTTCGTTCGTCTCCGCGGCTGCTCAGGTGGAAACTGCTGAGGATCTGAACCGCGACGTCCTCAAAAGCGACACAGCCGTTGTCGAAATTCCCTCTCTCGACTTCTCCATGCGTGGCGGAGTCCAAGGAGGTAGAAAGAAAAAACTGCTCGCATTTACGCTTTGACACTTTTATTGATCTATCCACATTGTCCATGGCTTTGTATCCATCTGTCAATCTTTCACCATCGATTTCTATCTACCTATCTCTACAATGGCATATATATATGTATATATATGTGTATATATATATATATATATATGTATATACATGTATATATATGCATCTATTTACATGCAACCGTATGGGTAAATGCACACGTGCAGGAAGTAGTGTGCGCATAAAGGTGATTTTTCTCCGTCATTTCTTTCCTGAGCTTCTGTCTCCTCTCTTTCCTTGGTGCCCTTCTTCGTTTTCTGCTTCTTCTTCTTTTCCTGCTGCTTCTTCTGCTCTTTCTTCTTCTGCTTCTTCTTCTTCTGCGTCTTCTTCCTCGCGTCGCGGCAATCACCGCGGGCCTCTTGGTCGTCCTCGTTTTTTCGCAGGAGAGTTCACGACGGTGGAGGGATTGCTGGGGAAGCTGGCGACGGCTCTAGGAGACTCTGCGCCGTTTGCATGTGGAGACAGCGCGCCTCAGGAGAAGCGCGAGAAGCTGTCGGAGTTGATTGGAAAGCTGCAGAAGCTGGAACGCGGGGAGAACTTGCCCTTCACCCTCGTGGTCGACGACAGCGCCGACATGTCGTTCATCGGTCGCAGACGCTCGGCAGTGCTGAAGCAGGCGCAGAGGCAGGCTGCGAGGAGTCCGGATGAGTGTGAAGGAAGCGAGCGGCAAAAAGAGAGCACAGAGACGCACTACCGCGACGGCGAGGCGAGAGAGGAAGTTGAGAAGAAAGAGGAAGAAGTCGACTCGAGCGTACTCAGAGAAGCAGAGGAAGGCGCCGTCTTGGTCGTTGACTCCATCGACGAACAGCTGGTGAGGAGACGGGGAGATATAGAGGGGAGAAGGCAACAGGAGGAGAACAAAAGGGATCGGCGAGACCAGGCAGCCGTGTTGAGAAGACGAAGACCTCAGTTCGCTGTCGGAGAACGCTGTTCAGCGAGAAAAGAAAGAGAAACTGGGAAGCGAAGTCTCTTGTGTCTCGGGATCTCTGGCTTGGTCTCTTTCCTTCTTGGTCACCGCCAGCGCGTCGACGCCTGCCGCCGCGACGCTCTACCCCGTGAACTCAGTTCCTGCGCGGACAGAGAGTTGAGTTTCGAGTTCTCTGGAACGAGACAAAGGCGGCTGGCTGTTTCTCTGTGACGAGGGAGAGTGGAGTGTTTGAAGTGTGCATTCTGCATTTTCTGCGACTTCCAGAAAACGGAGAGATACAAACGGACGAAGGAGCAGGAAGACGACCTGGGTCTGACTGACATGAAGGTCTGAGCGGCC
Source organism: Toxoplasma gondii ME49 (assembly GCF_000006565.2). Lineage (NCBI taxonomy): Eukaryota > Apicomplexa > Conoidasida > Eucoccidiorida > Sarcocystidae > Toxoplasma > Toxoplasma gondii. Next base: position 523,950 of record NC_031480.1, on the reverse strand, counting down.
GACGCACTTGGAGCGAACCTCCGAATTCGCGCTTGCAGGCAGAGACAAATCGATCCAGAAAGACGCCAGTCAAAAGTCGAGCGAGGTCTGAGAAAAGTCGCCGCTTCGCCTTTGTGTCATGTGCATGGAGAAGAGACTCGATGGAAAGAGACAGTAAGGGTGATTTGTGTGAGATGAATTTGTTTCGCGCATGCGGGCGTCCGTTTGCCGCGATCAAGAATGTTTCTGTAGTTGACTTTGATATTCACGGTTGGCAGACTACGTTCCATTTCCCCCGCTTCTCTTTCGAACGAAGCTCCCGATTCGAGTCACACCGTTGCGCTTCCTTGACCAGCCTTTCAGGCCTTTCTCTCTCTCTGGAAAGATCGCCGTCCCCAGCAAAGGCGGAACCTATACGCTCCACGTCGCGCCACCGCAAGACGCATGCACAAAACTATGTATCTATGCGCACTTTACTCAAAAAAAGTCAGAAATAGGGATCCACGTGAATCTCCAAAAACCATTATATATATATATATATATATTTGATATATGTATTTGGTCGCATGCATCGATGATTTAAAAAGATGAATCCAGGGTGATGTAACTCTACATGCAACATCAAGCGCTGCCCCGTGGCATTTGCTCAATAAAAAGAGACATACATATTTGAAGTAGATATATATAGACACTTACTGATATATGTATGTATATGGATACGCACATATGCGCATGTGCAAACACTGCACATATAATAACTGCGTGGATATCTCCGAAGGCAGCTATATGTATTTAAATATACATCTATACAGATCTAAACACGCATGTCTCTATTTATATATATACATATATACATATATCAAATGTATAGAGACGCATGTCACGGAGAGAAGCAGGGGAGGATCGACCCCTACACCAGAGGCGCGTTTTCTCTTTTTCCTCCCGAGCCTCTTTCTCTGCCTCTTCGCGTTCGTCAGGTTTTCTTCTTGTTGTCGAATTCTTTCGAGAATCGTCTATCCCTCTTGCCATTCTTGAGTTCCAAATCGCGCCGCTTCGGCGTCGCCGAGAAGGTGCCGCTTGAGCTGCGCCAGCAGCCACCTGCAAGCAGAGAGAGAAGCCTTCAAGGGAGTAAATTTACTCCTTTTTCAAAGAGCGACGAATAGGCAGGACCTCCAGAAAGGAATCCGTTCCACGTTTCCACGTAAACGTCAAATATACCCTGACTGGTGTGAAGTGAGGGATTTGCGACAGGCAGAGCATTCGAGAAAGAAGTACGTTTAATGTTCGACGGCAGCGATTGACCTCTAACTGGACGCCTGTAGAGAGAGCCGACTGCGACGAGGACAGATCCAGAAAGGAGCGTAAGAAAGCGAAGATGGAAAACGCGAGTAAAATGCATTGCCGTGGGCAGGGACAGCACAGCAGAAACAGCGAACAACCAAGGAACAGCGACGATAGCAAGAAATACAACGCGCGAAGAAGGCGGCACAAACCACACTGGAAGAAGGACAAAGACGACAACACCATGTAGAGCGCGAGGAGAACGAGCAGAGACGTCACAAAGAAAGCAAGTTCTTACCGATGTCTGTCGGAAAGCGGTCGTGAAAGAAATTCTTCAACAGAGACAGAAATCAACTTCCACCCTTCTTCAGACAAACAGCGCCTCTTCATCTCGGTATACACTCGACTTTCAAATTGCTGCACACACATAGACACGCACCTCATCTCTTCCCACAAACTGAAGGAAACAAATGACATGCGGATCTTCCTGTCGATCCCCAGTTATTCACAGATGCACGCATGCAAAAATTTCAGGAACACATCCACCGACGGCCACCAAATAGATCTACAATTTTTACACTGAGATCCCCGTCCATATATATATATATATATATGTATATATATATATATATTATCGCTATGTCTATCTCTCTATGTATCTGTGCATGGCACTGGAGATTTATAATGTACATATATATATATATATATATATATACGCGTCTTCGCACAGGTTACACACTTCCCCGTCTTCATGGATCTACATCTTCGTCTGTACAATACATGTGTATAGACGGACCTCGTTAAGTCTGTCTAAATAGGCGCATCAACTTATAGCTCTCCTCATCGTGAGCAGACATGCACAGAAGACACACAACGATGCAAACAAGGACACTGCCGACGTAGAGCTCCACGCATTTCCCCACGAAGATACACGCGTATGCATATGCTTATGCATATATATATATATATATATATATATGTATATATATGTATATATGTATATATATGTATATATGTATATATACGTATATATAAATGTATATGAATATGCGTGTATATTATGTGTCTGCATCCTCGTCTGTCCGTCTGGTAAGATGCGGCTCTCATGGAGGAGAGGAAAACACGCATCAGTACGCGAGGTACATCGGCGCATGCAGACCTTGAAGGTCGGATAGAACAGCCAGGGGCGGTCCCACTCAAGGAACGTTTGTGTGGCCGGCGAAGCTGCCTCGAGCAGAAAAGGTCCTTGCAAGTGAGGGTGAAGACATGCGACACCGGAAGGCAAATGCGCCATCAAATCCGCGAGCCCCGCGAGCAGCGGCGCGTTCACGTGAGCCTGGTCGACAGGCGGCAGAAACGAAGTCAACTGAAGAAAACACACAATCGTGCGAGACAGAAGCGAAGCCTTGAGCGGTGTTTAGGACGAATCGCGGCTCAGTTCGAAATGCGTCGTCGCCTTTTGAAGATGCGAAAAAGACAGAGGCTTGACCTGCGACTTCAGTGAGGTTTGCGTTCGCCGCTGATCTGAAAAATACCCAACTTGCTCAACTTCAAGAGAAACCCACTTCCTACAGCAGACACAGCAACTCAGCGACTGAAGGCCCAGAGAGACAGGTCTCGACTCATGTGGAGAGTTTACCAGACACGCAGAAACCATCCGAATTTACACGAAACAGGAAAATTGACTCAGGTGCCTTACTTCGACTGCATACAGAGAATCTTCATTCTAACGATATGTATATATACATTTATTTGAAAATTAAAGGGTATACAAAGGTGCATATATACGCATATGTAGGTGTTTGTGCACCGATTCATTTGCAGGCATATCCATCTGCATGTCTCCACATATGTCCACATGCAGATATATACAGGTGCGCGTATCAATAATGTATATATATATATATATATATATATATATATACGTTTGTCAGTAAAAAACAGGCTGCTTCTGAAGAATTCGACCTTGACGTTGGAAAAACTTACCTTCAGAGGCGCTTCTCTGATGGTTCGGAGCCACGCCGCGAGAGCCGGAGACAACGTTTGATAAATCTGGGCCGCAGTGCAGAAGCCAACACAGAAAACGCCGCCTTTACATTCGAATCCCTACGATGTTTTCATAATATACATTCTGTCACGACAAACCGACCACCAAGTTCTTTACGACTGATGTAGACCATCGTTCAATGAAACCTTAAAAGGGCGAAAAAGAAGAAATCAGAGGAAATAACGAAACAAATTGGACGGGCAAAGCACCGAGCCTCCCGAAGCAGCAAAAGGACTCTGCGTGGGCTTTTGAAAATCGAAGCAGAAACTCGGAAAGAAAACTGGAGAGAAGAAATGACATAAAGGGAAGTGTGGCTTCGGAGACTAGGTCTTCTCGAATGACCCCAGATTGTCCACGCATCCACACACAGCGACGGCGCGGAGAAAAAGACAGGCTTCGGCTTATATTCGGAGAAAGACGCCCCACTAGCGCCACAGGGCAAACGCCACGCCTAAACCTACACGGATACGTGTAGATTTCTCCGTCGGCTTCACTATTTTACGTGTGAGTCTCCACAACTATATGAACACAGATACAGACAACTCGATATCTGCGTATTTATCGAGATTGAGAGAGGCAGAGACCCGTTCATATCCACGCACACGCAGAGAGACATGAATACACATGTAGAGACTAGACAGTTGCGTTAGGATAAAAAAAAGGAAGGGAGGATCGAGCGAGAGGCGGAACGATCTGAGTCCATTTCGAAAAGCGAAACAAGAAGAAAGGAACTTCTACAAAAGGTGAACTCAACCCCAAAGTGTCCATTAAACCACAAATTACGGGTGTATGTCTTACAGCTTTTTCATGAACTCCTAAAAAGCCTGATTCAGCTTTACGAGAAGAAGCTAAAATAAAACTTTAAAAACAAATTTTAGCTGAAGGCACGCTCGCCTAGGTAAAAACGTTCGCCTCTTTCTCCACACTGAAATTGTTTCGTTTTTCAAGGAGCTGTTCGTACAAGAAAATACACTGGAAAAACGGAGAGGTGAGTGTTACCTTCTGATCTAGGCCTCTGACATTTAAAATCTGGAAAAGTGAAAAACGTACATTCCGTCTGAAGATGCGCAGCCGAGCCTCCATGAGCTTGAGAGGAATGAGAGATGCGTTCACGCGCCGAACAGCCCGGCGATACATCCCATCCTGCAGTGGAAAGGAAAAAGGAACAAGACCCAAAAGGTTAATAGATCAAAAACGGTCGTAGAAGATCAGAGGAAAGGAATGCCGGAACGGGGAGGAGGAAGAAAGTTAAGAAGAGAGCAAAATCAAGACGGCGACACACGAGAAGAACAGAGAAGTAAAAGACGAAAACAGTCTTTCTCTGATTATTTCGGCCCCTCGCGCAATGAAGCGCACACAGAACAGAAAGCCAAAAAACATCGTGGACACTCGCTCCCATACTGTATCCTCCTTGACAGTTCTCTCCATGCGGATCCGCACTTATGCATGCCCATACAAACATGTATATATATATATATATATATATACATATATATATATATATATATATATAAACATGTAGCACGGCATTATGCAAGGAAATGCCACGTATACATACATACACAAATATATATATATATATATATATATGCATTTACATATACATGAATATAAACTTCGAGTATGACTCGGATGGATGCAAAGAAACCAAGAGAGATGCCCACACGGTTACCAAGCGAATTTAGGAGAATGGAAAAGCCGGAGACTGGAATACACGCCAGAAACTCAACGTGGCATGAAAGAAAGGCTCTTTCCTCCGAAGAAACTCCCAAATACGCTCACATTTATTTTCATAGGAGATATTCTGGTAAATTTAGAGAACGTATCAATCTCTCTAAAAACTTTCTCACTCCAAAAAGCGAATTCCTATAGTTATAAAATTTAAAAAATACCCCAAAGTTTAAATTTGATTATAGGTCGCTATGAGATTATAGACGTACTACTGTTATTACATTATTTAATTCTAAAAGCGAAAATCACCCCACACAGCCACATATTTCCTGCGTCACCGTACGCATCGGGGTGCACATACACTCATGTATACAGAAGCATTATATACATACACATATGTGGCCAGCACCGCGGCCTACACGGACGAATCTTTCTACAAATGCATATATGTATATATATCAATATATGTACATGTGATGTCCGACACTGTGTAGAAGCAGATTCGAATGAGAAGTGGAGAAGAGTGGAGAAGAATCGGATTCTCGAAAGAGCAGACCTGGTCGCCTTCGAGTGCGACGTCGAAGGCAGGATAAGATATGTCTACTGCAAGTTCGCGCAGACGGCGAAAGAGAGCGATCTGCAGAGAATGTATTCACAGGCGCATGCAAAGAAGACTGCATGCATTTGAAATAGAGACGGGGGAGACTCTTGTCTCTAGAGAGCGAGCGGAGACACCCGCGACGGAAGCTGAAGAGTCCGCGACAACCGGCACGAGCATTTAAGAAAGAAGAAAACAAAGCGAGCACACAAAACTCCCTTTACTTGCGCAAAGAAAGGAAATCGCTACCTCAGTAGAGCTCATTAAATACACGTAAAGACACACACCGCTCGCAGTCATGCTTGCATCTAGACTAACGTATATCGGCACATCGATCTGCACATCAGTAGATACATAACAGATATCCTGATAGATTCATCGGTGAATACATCGATGTACACAGCAGGATGTAGATCGGGGAGAAACATCAACATGCATACATCAGCAGATACCGTCTTGAAACAAAAGATGCCCCTAGTCGTCAGAATTGAGTGGCCTGTATTCGTTTTGTGATGCATTTTCACTAGTGTTTGGGAGAAAGTCCCTGTTCTCCGCGGGTCGCCTACCGCGTTTCCAGGAGAAATGATGTCGTACATCACCAGCGGATAGCCGAGCGCAATCAGCAGAGTCGAATCATTCCAGGCGCGAATCCTGAATTTGAAGAGTGAGGAGCGTGCATTGCATTTTTCAGTCATTGAAACGGAGGGAAAAGCGGCATTCACATCCCCGCTACCGCGTCCCTCTCGGTCTCTGTCGGTTTTGAGATTTCTTGCGCCGGCGTCGCCAAAGAAAAAGTCGAGGAGTGCGAAACACAGCGGACACTGTTTTTCTCCGCGAGGCCAAAAAGCTGCTTTTTTTTCAACCGTCTCGAAGCTCTACTTCACGCGACATGAACGGCGGGCATGTTTTTGTGCTATTGCTGTGTCTGCGAAACGCAGTTTTGAACTCTCAGTCGCCACACACCACAGTCGAAAAGAAATGCATCTGGCGAGGAAACCTGAGAGCGCCTGTCTTTGTCGTTTGAAAGGGAAACCTGGACCCGCTGCACAAACGTCACATTGCGTTCATCTTGGAAGTTTCTGCCTAAGACGAACTCCCGTCCTCAATCTCAATTCGTCGTCCGAGCGTGACGACAAGACTCGGAGGCTTCCTTTCGATTTCCGACCCTCAGATCCATTTCGAGCTGGAAACATGTCCTCCCAACAAAGAGACTCACCTTTTGCCGGAAATCACATTGATCTTCACCACATTCTCCACCTTCTTCGTTATCCCTAGCTCCGCACACTTGGGCAAGAACTCCGCCAAGCTCTGCATGCACTCAATGCACGCACTCAATGCATGCACTCCATGCATGCGCGCATGCAGAACGCCCACCACTTGCCGAGAGACACCAAGGGCGCGAGGGAACCGGACCTGTTTGCTCTTTCGCGACAAGCGGTCGGTCAGACGTGAGGCACTGACGCGTTCAGAGAAGAGAAACGCGTCGGCAACACAAGGGTGGCTTGACGAAAAAGTTCCCTCTGGATGTAAGATACTGCGAGACGTTGGATGCGCAAAAATGACAAGTCATGAAGCCCGACGAAGTAGAAACAGAGAAGGACACAGAGCGAGACAGGCAGCGAAACGAATCCGTCAAGGTCACCTGACAAAGTCCATAGGAGCAGTGCAGTGCTGATGCCGCTGGTGGTGCATTCAGAGAAGAAAAGAGGCACCGTTGCCATTCGCTTTCGCTCTCCTCGTTTGCATCCCTTTTCCTTCACCGCGTTCCAAAACGAAAGACGAACTTGTGTGACCAATCACACCCCAGTTCCAAGTCGAAGCTCAAGCAAGCGTCTCCCGTCTCTGTTCCTCTGCATCTTCGTCACTCTCTGCAGCTCGCTTTATCTCTCTTGCCTACCTGCGTCTTTCTCGTTCGCTGTGTTTATCTGTCAGTGTCCGTCTGTTTCATCTGTCGACCTCTCCCTCTGCCCCAGTCCTCGTATCTTTTCCTCTCCTCCCCAATTGTTCTTCCTTTCTCTGGATTTACCGGTCCCGGGAGAAAGGCGAGTTGCGAGACGAGATGCGAACCGAGGACAGACTTGAAGTGTCTAGACACCTGCGCGGAGTGGAAGGCCGCCTGGAAGATCCGCTGCAGCTGCCACGGACGGAGTTTCTTCTCCAGACGCTCCAAGACTAAACGCAGTAGCCACAGCCCACCAGGCAATATACATATACACACATGTAGACACATGTATGTACATATACATATATATACATATATACACATATATATACATATATATACACATATATACACATATATACACATATATATACACATATATACATATATATATATACATATATATACATGTATATACATATATGTACAAGTATATATTTATATTAATATTTATTGATTGATTTGCGCAAGCGAAAAGAGGCGACGATGGACATACGCCGAGTAAACAAATGTTTTCTGCATACACACAGCACGCACAAGACAAAACGTAGGAAGGGAGACAGAGAGACGCAGCCAGAAACAAACAGAAAGAGGCACACCCCCAGATGCATCAACACAAGCGTCCAGATGCGGAGACAGAGAAAGAGTAGGAGGAAGCAAGAAACTGAATATCAGCCTCACCTTCCGAAGTGAGAAAATCGATGAACTGAGCGTCGTTCTCCATTTGTCCCTTGACCATGCCGTAGAAAATCCTCGAGAGACACTCGCCGTGGAACGCATGCGCCCGCAGACCCACCTGTCTCCTCAGTTGAACGACGAGGGCCGCATCCACGGCAAAAAAGATCTGGGATGCGTTTTCCGTCTCTTTCCCTCTTCGCTCAACAGCGAAGGAACGCGCTTCTTTGCTCTCGCTCACACTCGAAGACGACGGAGACAGAGAAGACGAGGGAGACAGAGAAGACGGAGGAGAAAGCGAAGAGACGACTTCATTCTTGTCGGGGTCCGTTTCCCCCTGCGTTGAGACTGCGGAGTTATTCGCGCCATGCGAGTCTTCAGACGGCGCGTGCTGGCACTCCTCAGCGAGCTGCAGGAGCAGGGGACGAGCGTAGCCGAGTGTCTGGACAGCTCGCGAGAACTCTCGAGGCTTCAGTGAAGGGAGCAGCGACGTCAAGCGCCCGAGGAGTTGCGTCCAGAGAGCGAGGTGAACTCGTCGAGACTCCCTAGTCGACTCCGGATGCGGTTGGGTGAAGACCGTCTCTGCCTCCTCCGCCTCTCCAGAAAAGTCAAACTCCTGCCCTCCATCAGACACTCGACGAGGGCAACTCTGTGCAGCAGCAGAAACAAAAGACAGACGAGACAGCTCGTCGTCTCTCCTCACCTTGTAGCCTTCTGCGCCTGCCTCGAGCTCCTCATCAGACGACTGCGAAGACGAGCAGAGGGGAGGAGAAGAAGAGAGGGGAGGAAAAGAAGAAGATGACGAGGAAGAAGAAGTAGAAGAAGACGAGGAAGACGAGGAAGGAGAGAGTGGAGGAGAAGGTCGACTGCATGCGGGCAGCGGTCTTTGTGAATCACCTGCTTTGCAAGAAGAAGCCTCCTGGGTTCTTCGTTCAGAGCTGCAGGTGCCTTGCAGGCAAGTTCCCTTTCTCCCTTCTTCTCGCAGCACCAGGCTAGCTCGGCCCAGAACGTAGAGGAGCTCCTGTGCGCTCAGCGAGGCGGCTGTCAGCGAAAAAATTTGAGAGTCCTCAATCGGAGGAAACAGGAAAGAATCCGCAGAATTCGCTGAAGAAGAGAGAGTGGATTCCTGTGAGGTTCGTTTGTGCTTGTCTTTGAAAGTTGAGCTCAGAGCAAAGACTTTGACTGGTGGAGAGAGCTCGCGAGGTCGTTTTCGGCGACTCTCTCGGTCGCAGAACGGCGTCGCTTCTCCTGCTTCGCCGCCATACGCTCTTCTTCTCGCGCGCCCCTCACGAAGACTGTCGGCGTCGTCGTTCCTTCGGTCTTCACCCTCCCTTCGCGCGGCGTTTGTCAGCGCTTGGACGCTCTCCGTAGTAAACTCGAGGAAGGCGTCGCCAGGGATCTCCGGCGAGGCAGGCGACCATGCGAAGTCGAAGAGTGCGTTCGTGTCTGACGCCTGCAGAGCGGGCGAGTCGGAGAAACGAGGCGCAGACAGGCAGAGACTCCCGCGTCTCGCGCCTTCCCCCTGAGCCTCTTGGGTGCTCGCAGGGGATGAGCGGCAACAGGCAGAGCCTCTGTCCAGCGAGACGAGAGTTCCTCCGTCTGCCGACCCCCCTGCCTCACGTCGGGAGGCGCGTGGAGAGACAGAGGCGCAGAAATGGCAGAGGGAATACGACAAATGAGAGTAGAACACTGGAGATGCAGGACAGGAAGAAGAGAAGGGAGACGAGGGAGAGACAGAAAAAAGCGAAAACGAAGGCGACGGAGCACGAGGAAAAGAGGAAGGAGAAAAGGGAGAGACAGGAGAGAGTAGAGAGACAGAAGAGACAGACGACGAGAAGGGTGTGCTTGAGGGTCTAGAGGGAAGAGCTAAAGCGTTGGGCCGCAGCGATTTGCGGCAAAGAGAGCAAGACCGACTGAAGGTGGACGGAGGAGAAAGGAGACGCGGAGAGGAGACAGCGGGAGGCGAGCGACTGGCGGGGGGAAAACGAGAAAAAGAACGAGGAGGAAATCGAGCAGAGGACGAGACAGAGATAGGCGTGAGAGATGCGGGAGGACGGGAGTGCCAGCGAAGCGCAGACATTGTGGAAGAACGTGAGTCGAGAGAGAGAGAGAATTTACAGCGCGCGATCTTACGGCAAACAAAACCCTGCGGCGGCAGGGGCAGGAATTGACGAACCGTGGATATACAGCAAAAACCTCGCCGAGATCGACTCAAAGGCGAGTCAAAGAGAAAAAAGGAGAGCTTCTCAGTGGGTGTTTCCTCGACAACGACCCCCTGTGGCTTTTTCGAAGCGAAAGAGGCGCGTCAAACTCGAGCTTCCCTCACTCAATCGCGGGTCAGGCGCGAGGAGCCGCCTTCTTCGGAGAGCCAAGCAGAGAGGAAGAAGTTGCCGCTTTCCTTCTTTGTAAAGACTTCCCTCCACATTTCTCACCAGAGAACATGTCAAGAAGGACGCAGCCACCCAGGCTTCAGCAACAGCCCAAAGTTCGCGTTTCAAGACGCCCCCGTCTTGAAAGCTCCTCTGTGGCGAGCCCACGACGTATGTATACAGCGCCTCTGGCTCTTCGCCGTCTGGGACGGGATCTACCGCAGGAGCGCGGCGGGCGGAAAAGGGTCTACAGAAAGAGAATTTATACGCCTTTCCAAGACACACAAGTGCGTGTGATGACTTCTTTTGCTTCTTCTCTGTTTACCACCCTCGCTGCGTATCGCCTGGGTCGGGAAAAGGAGCTGGCAACGCTGCGATCTACCGGCAGCGCCGTGTCGCCCGTGGTGTAACCCGCGTGATTATCGCAAGTTTTCTTAGTCTCTGTTCGCTCCACTTTTCGCGGATTCGCCCCCGTTTACGAGCTTTGCTTGACGTTTACTCTCCTCTTCCGCTCATCTTCGTTTTCAAAATCTGTTTTCTCCAGGTGTCACCACGGTAAGAGCAGCTTGAGGGGCCTAGGTTGACGGAACGGGGGGCTACACCTCGCGCTCCGCACGGAACGCAGGCGCGTCTGCAGCCGTGTCTGCGGAAGGTGCAGGCGATTTCTGCGTTGCATTTTAGAGGCAATGCAAAGGATCTGACGTATTTTACCGAGTGTGTTTCGTCCTACCCCACTTCTCAGTATAACTGCGTGACATACGTATCAGTGCGTGGATCAACTAGAAAGGATCAAAGTGGAAAGGAGTGCTGCTGCGGCGGTGCCTGGCACAGGAAGAGGCAGACAGGTGGGCGCGTTTGGTGCTCGGAACGAGTGTGAGGATTTGGCGAAATATAAAACGGGCTCAAGGAAAAAGCCGAAGTTTTATAAAGGAAATAACCCAAAGAAAACTGTGTTAACGGATTGAAGCTCGTTCAAGAAGGTCCTCCTGGAGCTGCGCGGAACCTCGCCAGTTTGCCGGCCTTCTCATCATCAACTGGATCGCCTCCAGCTGTTTCGCACACGGTATCCTTTTGAAGGGGTCTTCCTATTCGGAGACGCTAGACTAAGATGTGCTCGCCTGGCCCAGATCCACTACCCTCCGTTGTGCATTTTTAGTCAGGAGTTACTCACACTAAGCCGTTTGTCGCATGCCAGCGCGGGTATAGGGCCTCTTTCGATTTCCGAGTATTTGGTGCTCTCCACCTGGGAGATGGTTTCATTTCAGCGACGAACCAAGCTGGCGCGGAATTCAGGCTGTTTAACGTTTTCCTTGCAGCCATTCTTCATTTAAACCATACAGTGTTTAGTTCGTGTCGAGTCTGTGCGGCAAGATCCGGGAGAAAAGCCACAAAAACCTTACAAGGGTGACAAGCGGCACTTGCTGAGCGTCTTTCGATACGCGTCGCACTCCCGGACCCAGGCCCCCCCCCCTCGTGCTTGGGTGGACCAGGAGTTCCTGGCGACACAGCGCACCACTTAGGATTTATCTGAGAAAAGCTTACTTTTTCAGTAACGCTTCGTGTGAAGATTCAGGTTTCCACGGAACTTGGCCATTTGACTTGTTTCTGTTCGAGACTTCACGAGGGAGCTTGCTTTTTTGACGAGATGCAGCTGTGGCGGCGCAGAGCAGCAGGTCCCGCGAGCCTGGGGAGGCAGTCTTTGCCGCTCGGGTGTTTTTTCGCGGCTTTTGGTTTGTGTGTGTTGTCTGCGATCTTGGGAACCGGAGAGCGCGGACTGTTCGTCGCCGCAGGGAACTCGAGAAGAAAGATAACCTATTTTGGCACGCTCACTCAGAAGGCTCCGAACTGGTACCGCTGCTCCTCAACGAGGGCGAAAGAAGAGGTCGTAGGACATGTGACGCTGAACAAAGAGCACCCTGATATGACAATTGAATGCGTCGACGACGGCTTGGGCGGAGAGTTTTTGCCGCTCGAAGGCGCGAGGTCGTCGTACCCACGAGTATGTCACATTGATGCCAAGGACCAGGACGACTGCGAGCGCAACAGGGGCTTTCTGACCGACTACATACCGGGCGCGAAGCAGTACTGGTACAAGATAGAAAAGGTGGAGCAGAACGGCGAGCAATCCGTTCTGTACAAATTCACTGTTCCTTGGATCCTCCTTCCGCCCGCCAAGCAGCGATACAAGGTTGGATGCCGATACCCGAACCACGAGTACTGCTTTGTTGAGGTCACCGTCGAACCCACGCCGCCAATGGTCGAAGGCAAGAGAGTGACCTGCGGGTACTCCGAGTCCGGCCCCGTGAATCTCGAGGTGGACTTGTCAAAGAACGCGAACTTTATCGAGATTCGGTGCGGCGAACAGCACCACCCGCAGCCGTCGACCTACACGCTGCAGTACTGCTCAGGTGACTCGGTGGACCCGCAGAAGTGTTCCCCGCAGTCCCTGACGAACATTTTTTATGACTACAGCTCTTCGTGGTGGAAGGGGAAACTGAACGGGCCTGACGGGGCAACTCTCACCATTCCACCCGGCGGGTTCCCCGAAGAAGACAAATCTTTTCTTGTCGGGTGTTCACTCACTGTGGACGGGCCGCCCTTCTGCAACGTCAAAGTGAGAGTTGCTGGGAACCCCAGAAAGTGGGAGAGGGGCGGAGGCGGCCATCCAGGAAGCGGAGGATTGCAGCCAGGAACTGACGGGGAAACTCAAGCTGGAACAGGAAGTTCAGCCGGCGCGAGTTCGCGAATGGCTTCCGTTGCCCTGGCGTTCCTTCTCGGTCTCCTTGTGCATGTGGCTGCCTAAATGTCTTGTCTAACAACGCGCGTCGCTCGTAGCGCTGCTAGAGGTGTATCTTCGGATTCCGCGCTGCGGAACGCCACAGCGCCTGTCATTCGAAACGCGAGATCGTGCCGAACTGTGTTTTCCGGAGAAAAGTTTCGTTCGTCGCAGCCACGCGGTGGCGTCCCTTTTAGAGCGGAGCGAGTGGCTCCGAGGAGCTTAGGAATGTTTGCGCGAGTTTCATTTGTGTGAGGAACTGTGTGAACTGTGACGGTAGTTGGTTCCGCGGCAAGTCGATGCGGTGTGGAACCGCGTCGCAGCAAAGAAGTGGCCGCGACAGCTTGAGGGATCCACCTGTGGACGGCTTGAGTGTGTGAAGTGTTTTCGAAGTTATTGTCAAACGCTGGATGTTCGACGACGGGCGACCGAAGTGAAGTCCGGGTGCGCCGTCGCACTTGCGGCAGGAAGCCTGAACGCGTGGAATGCTCGTTCGTTAGAGTGGCAAAGAACAGAAGAAATCTTGGCACACCGGAGTGGTGCTCACGCTGTGTGTCAGCATTCTTCAGGAATCAACGCCTGGTCAAAGGCAACTATGGCACACACTGTCTCCGTCATTCACTCTTCACGAATCCAGTGCAGTTTCCGCTGCCCATTCAGTCTGGGTGGGACCTGGGCGCGTGGCGGAACAAAACAGCCTCCGATACACACATATCGACACATACATTTATGAATCACAATTCCAGTTCAGCGCTTTGCTGCCTCGCTGTATGGGACACACGGGACACTCGGAAACTGTATCCACGCTGCTGCCTGCGAGTTGCGCCATGACACGAGCGAACAGTGCAACCTTCTCGTGACTCCAGTCACATTTCGGGGGGTGCAGCACACCAAACAGGAGCATTATTTCATGTTGGGAAGTCTCACGTGGAAAATCTTGGGGAACTTGGTTGTCTGTCCTTGTGCCTTGATGCATAGTGTTTGTCCAGGTATCATAATGTCTTTGTTGACTCGCTCTAAGTTATTCCTTCACTCGCGGCGCCTGTCTAAATGCGAATCTCGCCGTTCCAGTGGCCACGAAGATTCATATTCCTCAAAAAAGCTGGTGTTGCCCTGAACATCCCAGGGTGTCCAAATACCTTCGGGACGCGGCAAGCGTCCGTAGCGAGCATTCCATCAGAACAGTGTCGGTGTCAGAATCGGTCGGCTGCACCGTCTGCGCACTTTTTTTGTGGCTGGAAACCAGATATTTTCACACTGCTCTGTCCATCTGTGCCGTATGAGGGGCATACTATTCTTTCAAGGCTGCGGAACCCCATTTCCCCGTCTGTTTCCTGTGCCCGCCCATCCCCGCGGTGACTGTCGAACGGCTCTACCCGCCACACATCGGTCAATATTTCTTTGCGCGTGGCCACACCGTTTCTTTCGCTGTTTGCCTTGGTTTTTCTTCGCCAAGCAAAACGTGATCGTTGGCTTTCGTATCACAGGAAAACATGATCTTCAGGCAGTGGACGTTTCGTTCGTAGAACCAGGCTCGCGAGCATCTGCGCCCTCGAAGACGCGCGAGTCGTGCGAGGCTGGCAAGTCAGTCGAGCCCCCTAAACTGCCTACCCCGAGTGCTTCGCCTGAGAAAGCCGTCAGTTCATTGCCATTCTTTGCGCGCCGCAAGATGCAGGCTTTTCCGTTTTCCGCTTGAATCCATTTCCTCGGTTCTTCACTCACGGCAAACCGAAGTTCCGAGCGCGGCGAGGAGACATCCCAAAGAAGGACCCAGCACTTGTTGACGTGGACGACGACGTCAAAGTTCCGCTAGCCGCTGGGGGCGCGCTCGCCACGGGGGGGAGAGGAGCTGGCCAAACCCAAGACAGACTCAAGAGAGGCGAGGCGGGGAAGCCAGGGAACCCAGCGGCTTTCTCTCCCCGTTACTACAGCATCCATTTTTCTCACACCTTCGGCTGTTCCCGGGAGACAGCTAAAAAACGCATTCCCCCATACAACACTCTTCCCCTCTCAACTTTCCAACTTTGGACTTACGCACCGTTTGTTTCCGCCGCCCCTCAGTGCGCCGCTTTCGCGCTTCGGCGCCTGTCTTGGCGACTGAAGCAACACCAAGCACGCGCCTCAAAGGTTCTCTTTTTAATGCGAGCGGCAAACATTCGTGACCGCATCCACGAAAAAGTTTCTCGTCTGTACCACGGAGGTGCGTACCTTTTGCGAAAGAGTGAAAAATACCCTTCCAGCTTCTTAACCCCGATCTGCAGAACCTCCCGCGCTTTCACCTTCGCTTCACCGGCGCAGCAGCGGCTTCTCGTCTTTCTCTTCCTCTCTACTTTTGTCCTTCTGTACGCTTCAATCGCTTCCCCACAGTCTCGTCCGCGCCCCCTCCAGAGCCCCCGTGAGAGACTGTCCACTCGCCACCGTTGAGATGACGGCTACACTGCCGCTGCCGAAGAACTGGGCGGCGCGGGGGGGCTTAGGCGCGGCGGAGCGCGGATTTCCGCCGTCGCTGCCATCGTCGCAACTGTGCGCCGTTTCGTCCAATCTTCCCTCTCGCCTTTCGTCGCCTGCCGGTTCTCCGCCGCCTTCCTCTTGCCCCTCGCCTGCAGCTTGGTCCTCAGTCCAACGCCATGTCTCGCCCTCTCTCGCTCGCCGCACGGTCTCCCTCGCTTCCTCTCAGCTTCCCTCGTCTTCCCCTCGGCCTTCTGCACCTTCCATCTCTTTGCGGCCTGCGCGGTCCTCCTCCTTTTCTCTGCCGCCGCTCCCAGGCGCCGGCCTTCCGAGGCAGCAGCTGGAGGCTGCAGCCCCACACGAAGGCCATCCCGAGCGCGAAAAGAGGCGAGACTCGAAGGGGACTAGGTCTGAGAACTCGAAGGGGACGCCTCGAGACAGTGGCGCCCTGCAACACCTTCAGAGAGAAGACAGGCGAGAGCGAGGCGCCTGCCTCGTCTCCGCGAGTGCCTTTCGCGAAGCCGAGAGGCAACTTGAAACCGGAGAAGTTCACCAGAAGGCGAAGGCGGCGAAGGTTGTGCTTGAAGTAGAGACCCGCGAGAGAAGCCAACTGCAAAGGTCTTCCGAGGTACTTCAGGAGAAGAGGGCGAGACGAAGGGGAGACGGACAAGTCTCCGCCTTCTCGTCGAGCGACGGCCTTCCACTCAACGAAGAAGTGAAGCTGCAGTTTCTCAAACTCACAGAAGGCTACGCGAGTTCACACACGCGTTTGGTGCCGAAGACATCCGAGGTTAACGCACTCGCTCCCGGCAAGGCAACGAAGGCCCTCGAGCCTTCGCCGTTTGCGTCTCCATTCTCCGCGCGCCTCGAGGACGATGACAAGTCCACAGGCGTCCCCTCGCCGACATTGAGTGAGCGACTGTTTTCCGTGTCTTCGGAGAAGGACGACGCGAGACACTCGCTCTCCAGTCTCCTCTCCCAAGACGGGCAAGACCCAAATCACGGGTCGCCGTCATCTGCCGGTCTCTCTTCTTTTTCGCACCCGTCTTCTTCCTCGTCTTCTTCTCTGGCGTCTTCTCCGCACCGCTGGAACGCGTCGGTCCCTCACGCTTCGTGGCGTCTTTTTGAGGCGCCTTCTTTGTGTGATCCGCCGTTCCCCGTCGACCCAGCAGCGCGGGAGGAGGCGTCGTCGCCTTCGATGGAGCGCGTCGTTTCTTCACCTCGTTCCCTGTCTCCCTCGGAGCTCTCTCGTCACGAGTCTGCGGCGTGGAGGCGCGGAGAGAGGGTCTCACACGGTGCCTCTTCGCTGGCATGCGCGTCCGCGACTGCTTCCGGCGCCTCGGCGAGTCACTTGGCGGCACCGGCGAACTTTGTGGGGCTTGCGCGGACAGGGCAGACTCTGCAGGCGCGGCTGCTGCTGAATTTGCAGAAGAAGCGCGAAGACGAAGAAGAAGAGATGTTTCAGTTGACGGAGCGTCACGCGCGGGAAGCCGCTGCTCTCCGGCAGCAGGTCGCTGCGCTGAAGAAGGCGCTGAAAGAGCAGCAGAGCCAAGAGGAGTCGCGCCTGTCCTTCCTCCAAGAGAGGGAGAGACAGCTGGCGAGTGCCCTCCAGGAGAAGGAACGCGCACTCGAGCGCGAGAGACAGCGGAGGGAGGAGAAGGAGACACTCGAGGCACAACTCCGTGAGACGGAGCAGCGGCTCGGCGAGAAGGACTGGGCCGCCAAGCTCGAGAAACGAAATCTGGAGGCCACCTGGAGAAAGAAGCTCATGGAGGAGCGCCAAGCGTTCAAGAGCGAGGTCGAAAAGCTGTTACAGGCGAAGCGCGAACTCGAGACCTCAAGGAGACGCCTCTCCAGTCACGTCAAGTCTCTCACACACTTCGGATGGGCTCCGTCGGTGTCGGAAAAGATGAAAGACAAAGAAGAGAAACGAAAGAAGAAGGAGACGGGGAATGTGGAGAAGCAGACAGCGGAGCAGCCGCCTTCGAGTGCGAGAGCTGAGGACTCCTCGCAGACCCTTGGATCTGGAGAGCTGAAGCAGACGTCCACCTTCGAGGAATTCGAAAAACGGAGCGTCAGCTCTTCTTCGCTGCGGCGAGAGCCTGGAGAGGAGAACGCGGAGCAAGAGTCGCAGAAGCAAGAGGAGGAGACAGGCTTGAAAGACGGCGAAGAAAACGCGAAACGGCCTTTTTCTTCCGAGGCCACTGCGATGTGGGCGAAGCCTCCCTCGCACAAGGAAGGCGGAGAGAGGGAAGATCAGCGAGGCGCGGCGAACGCGAGAGAAGGTGAAAGCGAACTGACACACTTCAGTTTCGCGTCCGTCGAAGGCAAGAATCCGTTTCGTCTTGGCGCGCAGTTGGGAGAGTCGATCGTGTCGCCTGCATGCGCAAGCGGGCGTGTATCGCTCGCGAAAGCAACTGAAGACTGCCTTGCGCATTCGTCTGAAAGCTGGCAGGGACAACTCCCGAGTCCCGAGCAGGGA
Source organism: Toxoplasma gondii ME49 (assembly GCF_000006565.2). Classification (NCBI taxonomy): domain Eukaryota; phylum Apicomplexa; class Conoidasida; order Eucoccidiorida; family Sarcocystidae; genus Toxoplasma; species Toxoplasma gondii. Next base: position 505,682 of record NC_031480.1, on the reverse strand, counting down.
GGTCCTGCAGAGTCCAAACACCGCAGCCGAGAGAATATCGCAGAGACAGAGGGGGGGAAGGCGGAGAGGAAGCAGCTTGCAGAAGAGGGAGCCGCTCTCGAGGGGAGAGGTCGAGCCATGAACTGCAACTTCGTTGAGTCGGTGGCTTGCGACAGAACCTTGAGCGAGGGAGATGCCCGCGGCGTCGCAGGCCAGGTCAAGCTGAGACCAGCGATGTCTCTCGCAGATGAAGTCTTTCTCGCGGAGTTGGCGGCGCAGAAGGGTGTGGCTGAGGAAGCCGAGAAGAACTCCGAAGAGGAACTTGCAGGGCAAGGAGGAGAGAGCGCCAAAGAGAAATGGGGAGAGAACTCCTGTGGGAAGACCTCCTCTGGAGAGGACAGCCAAGAGAAGAGCGAAGAGGTCTCAGGGTCCAGAGCGAGCGCCCTCGAAGCGGAAAGCGAATCGTTTTCGCCGTTTGTGTCTGCGTCTGTCTGCAAGTGCTCAGACGAAGGGTGTGTGGCGACTGAGACGGACCTCCCTGAGAGGAAAGACAAGCGAGCCTCGCCGGGCGGCGGACTCCTCGAGGAGGTTCTGACGGAAGGCACGACGTGTGTGCCGACGGGCAACGAGGAAAAAGAAGGCCTTCTGGAGTCCGCGTTTCCTCTGACAGTGGCTGTCTCTGTTTTTCAAGAGGGGAGAGATCCTTTCGTCGACCTCGAGGCGCGAGACAGCGAGAGAGAGAACTCGGAGACGGTTGAAGAGGCGCCGAGCGACGTCGAGAAAGTGGAAGCAGGTGCTGGTGCAGACCCAGCCGCGTCGTCGCTTTCTTGTCCCCATCGCATTCGATCCCTCATGGCTTTCGCGAGGCTACCGTTCGCCTGGCTCTGCCCGCGAAGAAGGCGAGCGAAGGAAGACGCAGACGTCGGCGGGGCGCGCTCCAGCGGACATGCTCCCCAGGTGACCTTGCAGCCAGACGCGGACGCACTTGGTCTCCGAGAAGAAGAAGAAATCGACGAAACCACGTGTCTCGTTCCCTGTCGGACGGAAACGGTTGCTCTCAAGCATCTTGCAGACTGGGTGTAGACAGATCAAAAGGGAGAGGAAGCGAAGGGGAGAGAGAAGGGCCGATCTGACGAGAAAGAGGCGGAGGCGAGACACTCCAACAGAGAAGGGGAAACAGGGTGGAGAAAGCGGTGGCGAGCGAGGAAGAGAGACTGAACTGTGTTTTGAATGGACCTGTGCAAGCGCCTCGAGAGTCCAGAGTGCGTCCCCTGTTGATGCGTGGAGAGGCTGTGTGTCTCCTGTACAAGCAGAGACGCGAGGGAAAGAAGGCACAGAGAGAGGAAGGCTTTCCTGTGGAGTGACGCGTAAGACTGGGGGAAACTCCTCAAAACGCGCGCATGACTCTTGCGCATGCTAACGCCTGTGAATATCGCATTCCCCTCGTCTCAAGGAAGGCCGCCTTCAGACAGACGCAAGCAAAACCAGGTGTGCCGCCTGGCAGTCTTCAGCAGGATTCGAGAAAAAAAAACAGTGCGCCGTCCCTCCGACAGCCGCAGTCGCAAACACACACCAAGATGGACACTTGCAAAAATACATACACATGAATGCATTTAGATGTGTGAAAATACCCCTGAATATTAAATATATATATATATATATATATATATATATATATATATGTATATATTTGTATATGTATATACTTGAAAAGTGTGGCTGCTAGGGTGCCAGGAGTAAAACGCTTTTATCTGTCGACATGCAGATATTATACACGTTTCATGGAGAGCAACTTGGCATTCCAGTTTGGTGTGGCTTGCATCCACGGAGTGATAGGTTGGACTTTAACGGGAGAAACGGGCAAAGATGGAGTTTCCCCACTAAACGCGAGTGCGTGAGAAAAGAAATGCTGGGGCGACGTTGAAACCGACAAGGAAGCGCGTCCTGTCTTGTGACATTACATGAACTTCGGAGATGGCTCCGTGTTCTCGATACGAGTTCGTCTCTCATCTGTGAAGTAGACGGCGCCCAAGGGGAAAGTACATCCACGCATATATGCACATATGCTACGAATACATTCACACTTAGACATGCCTCCACATATATACGTATATATATATATATATGTTTTCCTGTCTTGGAACTCTGTTTTTCGTTCCTGTCGCACGCCGAATTTAAATTTCTAATGTAACTTTCTAAACGGACGGTCTCAGCCTATGCGCCGGTCTCCAGTCTTTTTTCAAGCCACTGACGGTCGAAAAGCAGACCTTTTCAGACTGGACACGCACCCGCCCCCGTTTGTAGAAGTTGTTCGTCTTTGATGAAAGAGAGACAGACCGGGAACACTGTCGCCTTTTCACTTGCGCCAGCGAGAAGCACAGATCCTGAACTCGAGCACCAAAGGCCTCTGCCTCACTCGACAGGAAAAAGTCAAAAACCATTTTGGGATGTTGTGCATCAATTTCTGTACATTCGCATCCTTCTATGAATGAAAAAAATATATGTACACATTTACGAAGGCGTACAGAAATTTGCATGTGGATGCATGCCAAAGCACTCTATATATATATATATATATACACGTATGTATATGTATATGTACATATGTTCTGTTTTTTAAGGTCTGTTTTTTCTTCGACATCATTGCTGTTTCCTAGGGAAAGACCTTGATCGTAAGGGATGAGTTTTCCCCTCAGTGCATGCGTCGTGCGACAGCAGAGAAGAGAGATTTCATTCTCCAAAGAACGAGTTGAAAAAATTACAAAAACGTGGATTTCTGTGTTCCAAAACGACGTCTTCTATTTCGTCGGTCTCGTTTCTGTCTGTTTCTGCCTCAGAACATCGAACTATTCTTGATCTACCACTTGTCGCCGTATCAAGCAGCTTTTTCTCTGGGATCGAGTCCGGAATCACAGAGCTCTTGGGGGTACCACGCAAATCGATTCGTCTTGAGAGTCTTCGGAGAACTTTGTGAAGCAATTGTCGAGCGTGAACGTCGGGTCACGTTCGAATTGATTTTTAACTTTCTTTTTCAAGAAAAGCGAGCCAACTCCCCAAAGTGTGTGCCGTGTCGCCTGCGCACCGCCATTCCCTCCAGAGGTCTGCATTAGGGTGTACATACACCTGGATCCCACAGACATGAAAATATGTGTAAAAGCGTCGACTGCATGCGGAGGCAAGCGCGCCGCCGCGATTCCGTCGTTCTTGCTCCTGATTTCGGCTACGCGCCGTTGCTTCCTCGTCGCAGTTCGAAGTAGAGACGACCAACTGCTCACCTCCGACCCGTCAAAGCAGACGAGGCGCGTGACAGAGATGAGACTGCATGCAGAAAGTCTCGGTCAACCGACTAAAAGCGAAAGCAGAACGAGCCGACTCTCCCCTCCTGTCTTTTTCTTCACCACTCCATCGTGGTGATCCGAAAGACAGAGCCGTAAAACAACGTCAGGACAGTTCCCGACAGCGCTATGACGTTAAATGGCATACCTGCAAAAAAAGAGAGAAAATACAAGGAAAATTAGAAAAGAAGCACAAGCAGCTTTGGACGAGACAGGTCCACTCTCTGTCGAAAGAGGGAGTCGGGGGTGCGGTCCATCTTCGCCTCTTCACTATATCTTTCTTTTCTGGCGGGGCTCCAGTGGCACATTCGGCTCTAGGAGATCCTTTTTTTCTGAGCAACAGAGACGACGAATCGACACACTCAGCTTTCTTCGCCTGCCCGACTTTCAGCAAACACACAGCACCTATCCTTCTAAATATCAAAGGAAAAGCAAAAAACATCAAGCCCAGAGATGCATGAAATCTACAGAACCAGTCTACACAGTCTCTCTCTGTTTGCAGTCTCGCATATTCCGCTAGAGGCCTGAAATTCGCATGTGTGGTTGATAGTGGCGAGTTTTTATTTCGAGAAAGCTCCGAAAATACGCACAGCAACAGCCGAACTCTCCCGACCTCAGCACCTGCATGCACCGCTGCCGCGACTGCATGGGGACCGCCGTCGGAAATTGTTGACTTACTGAAATCCGGAAGAGGCAGGTGAACGATCATGCCTTCGGTGATTTGCCAGTTCCAAGAGTCCCTCTGACCGCGCGCATAGAGACCCTCGGCAGCGAGGTCCAGGGAGAGCGGCTCTTCATTTCGCGCCGTTTCCTGTTTTTCGCTCTCTCTCGCGTTCTCTCTTGGACTCGCCACCAGAGGCAACGCCGCGCATGCAGAATCCACGCTGCAGGACAGCGGCGCCTCCAACACCGCGCGCGGAGGCGGCCAGAAGAAACTGGACGCTGGCTGCGCAGGGGAAAGGAAGGGAGTGAGGAATGTATCGCGAATTGAAGCAAACGGAGAAACGCCGAGAAGGACGGACAGAAAAGAGCAAAAGGGAAGGACGCCAGCAAGCGCAGGGAGAGAAGACTACAGGAAAGGCGCATGAAATGTAACGAGGTGCAAACACGGACGCAGGGCGACAATACGCGCGAGGTTGGGGCGACATGGGAGGGACTGCCGCAGAGATGTCGCGTTTGGGAGACGAAAAAACATCGCCTGGAACTGAAGAGAATTCGGGGGAAACGCGCCACGATAAGAAACATATGCACCCTGGAGGAGTCGAAGGAAAACTGTGGGAAGAAAAGGCGACAGAGCCTCTAGAGAAAACCGAAGAGAGCTGCGAGACGTTTTTTTGAGCGCATGCACGTGTGCCAAGTATCTCTGAGTCTAACGTCCACATGAGAAACGATTTTGACAACGGCTCTTGAGCCATGCATCGTTTCCTGCCAACTAGACACACCTACTTTCGTTCTCTTCTCCTGTCCATATACATCTATATATATGTGCTGGTATACATGCATGCACTTACAAATTCAAATAGATAAATACAGGTATGCAGATGCACCTACTTATGCGTAAAGTACGGACATAAATCTCTATGAAGAGACAAGCGCTCACGTCTCCGTACGTACTAATGGGTATGCATAGATCTCTGTACAAAAACAGAAATTCATCCTGCCTCTGTAGGTAGGCAGAAGTGTGATTGCATGGATACAGGCCGGAGGCTACATAGGAGAGCGCATGGACAGGTCTGAGTACAAAATGTGGAAATGCAGTCGTCACGCGCGAGAGTAGAAAGCGAAGTGAGTGTTTCTGTTTACCATGTCGAGGACAATTGCACCGGGAACGTCGGAGCCTTTGTCCGGGGAGAAGGAGAAGCGACCTGCCGCCCAGTGGCGTTTCTCGACGCCAACGCTGAACTCGATTTGACACCGCGGCGGCAGCGAGAAGGCGAGAGAAACGAAGGTGGGGGCGAAGGAAGAAGAAGACGCGAGCAGCCGCAAATTCAACGCACGCGCCGCCTCTGCACCAGTCAACTGCAGCTGCTTCGAAACAGGAGAAAAGGCCTGGGGAAATTGAGAGAAATAGGAGAAAATACAAAAAAATGGGGGGAAATATGAAAAAAAACGAGAAAACTATGGAAAATTTAGAGGGAAACGGACCCACAGGAGAAGGGTCGAAAGAAGCGTGTGAGGGAGATGGACAGAAGATTCGAGTCCTTTTTCCAGGATGCAACAAAATATTCCTGGGACTTGGGGATAACGGATGGAGCACCACATTGAAGAGCCCTCAACACAGTGTCAGTTTAACGTGTCTGTTTCAGTTGAATTCTCCGTTGAAATTCCTGAAGAACGGGGGCGGTTCGTGGAGGAGAAAGGCACAGGCTTTGAGAAGAAGGAGCTGCGTTTTCTCGGCCTCCCCTCAGCGGATGCAAAGACGAGAAGACGTCTGTGGCCAGGAAAAGAAAATAAACAGTTGGAAGCAGATCGAGAGACGCTCGGAAGTTCTTCTTCGACCGAGTGCGACTCCATGAAAGAAAGCGAGTGCAGCATAGGACGCGCCTTTCTTTGTGGGCGAACGATGTCGACGAGGACGCAACTCGAGGACGGAGGTCAGAAGAGGATGAACCAGAGCAGGAGAAAACGCGACGAGAAGAAGCACAACAGACTAAACCGCTTCAGGTGGCAGACAGTGTCTCTTATTCTTCGTCTTCTTCTCGCCTTCTCTTTTGAAGTGGGCGATCACACGAAGTCTTGGTGAAACGACTTGGGAACGCCCCCCAAAGCAGCTAGATTTACACGGCATGCGCGCTTCTTCAACTGCTTCGCCTCCTTTCTTCTTTCGCTTCGCCTTCTGTGAGAGCCTACCCGATGGCAGAGGGTCGCCCCGCCAGCCTCGGCGCCTCCGGCTTCCTGCGAAAGCGGAGAAAGCGGCTTCCGTGGAAGAGGTTTCCAGGAAACGCGCGCGGTGTGGAAGAGAGGAAACAGAAAGGGGGGAAAGTTGTCAAAGTAGCGCACCGAACGGTGGCCGAACGCACCGCGATTTCGGAACACCATAAGCCACGAACCTGACAAGACAAACGAACGGCCGAAGAGAGAAAAGAGAGTGTGAGCGACTGACAGGGAGATAAGAGACACTGAAAAGGGGAGACACGAGAGACAAACGCGAAGAGACAGAGGCGAGAAAAGCGAAAGAAGAGAGACTCAAGATGAAAAGGCGAAAGGAAACGTTGAAGGGAAAAGATGAGGAAAAGGCTATGAGAACTAAACGAGAGGGAAGAGAGAAGTGACAGGTACGAGAGAGAAGAAAAAGAAGAAGAAGAGCGAGACAAGAGTATGAGGGCGGAAGCATCAGACGCTGGACACTTGCGAAAGAGAGAAGAGACGAAGACGGCACACAAGGAGAAAGACGAGAGAGCGCGCAACAGAAGACAACCGGAGGCGAAAGGCCGAATAAAGCAAAACGAAGAAAAATCCTTTCTTTCAAAAGAGAAACGTACCTTCCATTCGCTCGAGCTTGGAACTCGCAGTGCCACGACCTGTTTGCTGGCGCTCGACGTCCAGGCGCCCCGAGAGGCCTTCGGCGTCGGGGAGAGGAAGCAAGACTTCTTTCGCTGGAAGAATGTTTTCTCTCGTTTTATTTCTTTCCTCTCTCACGGGGAAAGCGTCGAAAACAACCAAGTCGGAGGAAGCATCCACGCTGAAAGAAAAGGAAAAATCGTGAAAAGCAACAGGAAACGAGTGGAGCAGAAAAAGTGGAAACCCAACAGACCCAGACGGAGCCTCTACAACTCACATGTCTGTCGTCTCTCCGCCATTCGCCTCTCTCTGTTTCCCTCTCCTTTTACCTCTCGGTTTCTTTCTCTCTCTTCTCTGTTGTCGGCTCTCTCTCCTCTCGCTCTGTCTGTTCTTCTCGTTTTTTTGCTGCTTCTGTCTGTCTCTTCCTCTCTTTCATCGCCTCTTTGATCTGTCGCTCTTCCCTCAGTTCTCGTTTTTCTCAGTGTTTTTTCTTACCTGTAAAAGGTGAACTTCGATGCACCGGTTGAGGCCACTGCTTTGCTTGCGGCGGCAAGTCTCGCGCGCTCTGTACCGCCTCGACTCTCGATTTCTTCTTTTCCTGCTTCGCCTTTCCTCTGACTCCTCTTCGCGTCTCGGTCCGGACGTTTGTCTTGTTCGCTTTCTCCTCCCTCTGCTGGAAGCTCGCCTCCGGGAGGGAGAAGCTTCCGGAGCCGCAGCAGTATGCGAGAAGACGAAGCGACGCAGGGGCGGCCCAGCGGTGAAGCGACACCAGGCTGCCCGCTGTGGTGGAACAAGTCTGGAAGCGTGAAAGGCGCTGGAAAAAGAAAGAAACCAGCAAAAGGGATGAAAGAAACGACAGAAGAGAAGAAGCGAAAAGAGAGAAGACAGAGGAAGACGGCAGGGAGAGGAAAGAAACAATGCAAAAACGAATAATGAAATGGAGTCGAGAAGGACGACACGAATGAGAAGCAGCTCTTGTTTGAAGGTAAAGGCGGGGACGGAAAGGCGTCGGGGGCAGGAAGCACCAAAGAATGACAGAAAAGGCAATGGAGAAGGGCATCCCTCTGAAAAATAGAAAAAACGAAAGTGCCAACGAGAGTCATAAATCAATCGCACTGAACCCCAGCTTTTCGTTTCGCTTTGATCCTTTCTCTTCTTCCACTGGCCTTCACTCTGTGGAGCTTGACGTCGCTTCCTGTTCTCTTCTGCTCGTCGCAGCTGCTAAGTGGCGACTGCACGGACTCGAAAAACCTTTCGTACAAGCTGCTCTCGACTCGACGGCACTTCTCAGTTCGTCAAGCAAAGAGCGCGAAAAGAAGGACATGCTCGACGGCCTGGAATTCCGAGGTTGCTCAGCGAGAGCTCGCCGACTCCATCCTAACCTCAGTGTCTTGACCTCCTGGGTGCAGGCGTCTCGATGGGAGCTCGTGCAGCAGGACATCCTACGTTTTGTATGCGCGGTTTTCTCAGCTGGTGTTTACCTACCTTCTCCATCTTGGGGAACTGGGAGAACGACGGTGAGTTGTGCCCGAAGTTCGGCGCGGAGGAGAGGGTACGAGTTCGCAGACTCCGTTTCAGTCTCGGAGAAGGCGAGAAACCTCAGACTCTTGAAGGGGGAAGACGCAAATGCCAGCGGATGCAGCAGAGATAGCAGGCCTGCCTGCGCGACAAAGCAGGTGGAGAAGTCCGAGAAAAAAATGAGAAGAAATCGCGAAAAACACAGGACCGAGAGGGCAGAAGAGAGCGGACGAGTGCAGGCAAAAGACAAGACACACCAGTGGCCACGACGGAAAACGAAAAAACGCGGGAAGTATGAAACAAGTGGAAGACATGCGGTTTTGAAATGCCCTCATGCAAACGAGTCAAATCCAAATGTAATTGATATACACATATGTAAAGGTGTATATCTTCAGTTACACAAACGTTCACACACATACATGCACGTACGCGAGAAAACATTCACAAAAAGCAATTATCTGATGAACGAAACGCGGATATGCATATATATATATATATATGAAAGTACAGACAAGTATTCAGCCAGGCAGATATTCGTGTACGTATAAAAGCATATATATGTATATATATGTATATATATATATATGTTTGTATGTAAAAGTATACATACATATCATATATATGTATATATGTATATATGTATCTATATGTTTGTTCACTGACGGCGAGTGTGGAATCGTGCTTGGTGCAGTCAACGGTGGGCGCCGCTTCGTGTCAATGCCAGAAGGATATTTTTTCAAGTCGTTAGAACCTGACCTCGCCGCGGCACGGCAGAAGTTTCTGCAGCGAATTTAGGTTTTCGGTGCATGCGACCTCTACGGGCGAAGTGGCGACGCGCAGCGTCCATGGTTGCTCTGCGTCTTGCCTGCCTTCGAGATCATGCGAAAACGAGGCCGGAGAAAAGGTGTACGCCATCTCCTCGTTCTTCAACATGGAAAATCCCGAGCAGATGATCCCCCCCAACGCATGCGTCAACAGCGACCAGGTTCTGAAAAGAACAAAAAACCGCAGATGTACCTATGCGTGGTTGACGGGAGCCATGCTAGCACAACGCGAATTCACGAACAGGCGGTCGACACAGAGAGAGACAGATACACAGAGTTAAATGAATACAGGCAGAGAGACGAACAGAGATAGATACAGAGAGAAATCGAGAGACAACTATAGTAAACAGGCATAGACAGATACAGATAAATGCAGAGACAGATAGACAGATACTAAGAGATGGATATAGATAGATATACATAGATACAGATATAGACAGATAGATAGGGATAGACCGTACAGAGAAATCGACGACAGTGCAACTCCTAGAAACATATATATATATATATATGTAAATATATAGAGAGAAAAAAGGAGATGCATTGCTGTACAGAGATAGAAACAGTGAGAACTAGATCTCTACGGCGCGAGGAGTGTAAGTGTTGAATGCATCTCGGTCGACACTCAGAGAAAAGATCGAGGTAAAAATACTTCTCCGACTGCTTTACCCGACAAGTTGATGGACGTTTCAAGAACGCCTGGACATCTGTACACCTCAATAAATCAAACGCTGCATAGGCTGAAACAGTTTTTTCAATGGCCTCTATTTCAGGTTTCGAAGCACGCGCAAACGCGAGTAAAAAGTCGAAAAACTCTAACGTTTCAATGTTTCTGACCTCTGAGAGTCGTAGACAGGACTAGAGGAAAGCGCAGCTCTCAACACCGCCCCGGGAGGCCTGACGGAGACAGGCGCGGCGCCCCAGATAGCTTCTGGCCACCGGCCTTGCGTAAGAGAAGCATCGAAGAAGAGAAGAGGCGGAGAAGATGGAGAAGAAGGAGAAGAGGGAGAAGAAGGAGAAGAGGGAGAAGAGGTTTGCTGTAGATGCAGCGTTAGCAACTTCCCAATCTCTTTTGGAAAGATGTCATAGTGCTGGTGACTTGTAGACCCCCGCTCCTCCGCAGAGAGAGCTAAAACACAGTCAAAAGAAAAAAACTAACTCTCGAGTGTAGTAACGAGTTCGCAACAGCTGCTGTCACACCGGGGAGACGTAGAGGTCTCTCTTTGTTCCTCAATAAAATTCAGATAGGAGACAGAGCAGTGACTGCGGCCAGTGCGGTGAAAAAAGAAAGACAGAGACACTCCAGGCAGCGAAAACAAGGAAGCACCGCCTCGCCTTCCTGCGAAATAAATTGGGGCGCAGCTGTACAGACACTGGATAACGCACGCACCGGTACGTGTAAGCCTCAAGACAGGAAGATAAAAGAAACATGCTTGACGAACTCTATCACTGGACGTATTTGCATATACTGTTACTCGGCCGTGTATCTACATACGAATGCACTTATGCATGTATGTATCTATCATCTATACACATATATATTCCTGTATTTGTGTAAACCAGCTTGATGAAAACACCCACACTAGTACACGTATACATGTACATATTTATATATACAAACATATATATATATATATATACATATAAATATATATATATATATATACATACATATAAATATAGATATATATCTATATGAAGAGGAGTTTTTTCGTTGTAAGTGCACAGTACAGTTTTTTCTGCATCCGTTGAAGACATCTGCGGAGGCGTGGACCACAGGAGTTTGTGGAGATCCACGTTTGCTCGCGTCTTACGAATTAGAGTTTTCAGGCGGAAGTCAAAGTGGGCGACGAAGAGGCCCGGCCTCTTCAGCGCCTGGAGGTAGACACTCTCGGTGAAGCTGTCGAAGGCGTCCTCCTCCGATCGAGGGTCTGTCGGCGCGCCCAGAGCGGGGAGCAGCGCGACGAAGACAAAGAGAGCGACGAACGAGAGATAAGTGGACTTCGCGGAAAAGAGACGCATGCAGCGGCCAGCGGAAAACGAAACAGAGACCTGTGGGGACCCCACCTCGGGGGCCGCGGGCGCAGCAGCCATGGTGACGGAAGGCGAGAGAGGAAAAGAGAGAAGAGAGGGATAAGAGAGACAAGACAGCAGAGAGAAGAGAGAGAAGAGAGGGATAAGAGAGACAACACAGCAGAGAGAAGAGAGAGAAGAGAGAGAAGACAGCAGAGAGAAGAGGGAGAGAAGAGAACAGAGAGGAGAGAGAGAGAAGACAGCAGAGAGAAGAGGGAGAGAAGAGAACAGAGAGTCGGTTTTCCAAGACAAAGGGAAGGACTGCCAGTTCCAGCAGTCTCTCAGGGACCCTGGGAGTAGGACCTCTCTCCACGGGTATCGCTTCCAGTGTATGTACACCGCATCGTACGCAGGCAAGTATTCACATACTCCGCAACTACGCTGTCACATGGTCACACCGTTGCATGCATTCCGGTGAAAAGGATGGACGAACTGGTGGAGAGAATCTCAAGGCAGAGGGAAGTCCAGCCGCTGCAGGCGCGTGTACAGAGGAGACGGCGGGAGGACGAATGTGAAAGCGACCCGAGTGTTCATTGGCAGTCTTCAAAGTTATTTGGCAACCGCAAAAATGCCCATGGCGGCGACCCTCCTCAAGCTGGAGCCGAAAGTCCGCGGCGCGTGTACATACACCGCGAGACACACAGGCGCGCGTGTCTGTCTCGCTTGGGTTTCCCGGAGGGCTCAAGACCGGGAGTGTGAAAAGACGAGATGCACAGTCCTGAGAAACGACGCCTTTTAGCGTCGAGAAGCCTCTTTCTCGGGGTTGACCTTGTCTGATTTCGAGGGAAATTTCGAGGGAAGAAAACGACGCGAAAAGGCGTCCTTGGCCACCAGATGCAGGGCAGAAGCGGCGGAAGTCGACCGCAGGGTCTCTGTGGTGGAGATCGAAAGCCTCTGGGCATTTCCGGCCGCGCGAGATCCCCCAGTCTTTGCAGGATTCCTCTCCCTGAAGAAAAGAAACTCGCCTCGAAAGCCGTCGGTGTCTTGCAGCGAGAACCCCCCGTTGCTTTTTCCGGAATCGCGCGTCGCCCCGGTCGCGCCACCACGGACCTCTGCCGCCGATGTGTTCGTACACCCGACGCCCGCGGAGGCCGGAGGAAACGGAGAGTTCGAGCTGCGAAATGGTCAGTTCTCTGCGCGCGGCGTCGCCTCGAGAACGCAGCAGAAATCCGGAAGCGAACGCCGTCCTCACGCTCCTGCGCGGCCAGCGTGCTCTCGGGCGTCCATATATACACACGAGAGACATGCATGCGTCGAAGCGCTGCGTCTTTCCGCGCCATTTCACTGGACTGAAAAAGAAAGCAGAGAGACAGGAACTTGGGAGAGCGTTCCTCGTCGCTTGTATCTCTTTTGAGTTGAACGCAACAGGCTTTCTTTGGGCAGGTGGACAGCCGAAGTCGACATATCCGGCGCGCCGGCCGCGTCCGCCGAGAGAGAACGCGCAACGAAAAGCTGTCAAGGGAACAACCACTGCGTCGATGAATTTGTCGGCTGCACCTGGACCATCATCTTGCATTTCTTCTTTTTTGGTGTCGCTCTCGGTGTCTCTTGGTCCAAGCGGGGAGAGACAGACAGAGCGCCGACTCCACACATTGTTTCCTGCCGCGAATTCTCCAACTTTGAAAAAGTGAGACCTCTGGAAGACCCCTGGCTTCCCCTCCGTCCGCCTCCTCCTGCCTTTCTCGTCCGCCGTTGTTCAGGGCGTTGTTCGCCTTTCTCTCCTTTCTCCCGGTCTCTGCGCTTGCCTCTCTTCGTTGCGTCTACCTCTGAGCGCCTCGCCCTTTCTCTCTGCTCTGTGTCTGTCTCCCTGCGTCTTCCAGGGACCTCAGTTCCTCTGCTTCGCTGTGCGTAGTTCCTCCGGAGTGGCGAGGAGCTTCTGCGCGGTCTCCGGCATCTCCACTCCAAGACCTCTGCGCGCAGGGAGGAGGAAGCGAAGACGCATGTTCGCGCCTGGACGTCCAGCAGAGAAAGACAACACCGAGGACGGTCCACAGCCAGGAGACGCGAAGTTGCCGACAGAGGATAGCAGAAGCAACGCTCGGCGAGGCAACAGAAGGAGGAAGTAGTGGAAGAGAAGAAGAGAAAGTCGAAGAAAAGAGAAGGACGAAGAGGAAGAAGGGAAGACGAGGGAGAAGAGAAGAAGAGAAAGACGAAGAATGGAAATGTTCGTCAGAAACCAGGCACCATGGGAGCTGGCTGGTCTGATTCAAACAACCTCTACATTTGGGTCAACAAGCCCGCTTACGCTCCAGGTAAGTGAGCACGGTTTAGCCGTTTCTGAACTCAATTTGCATGGCGAAACCGCATGAGACTTCCAGAGCTCGTCGCCAGGACATTGATATCCTCGGGTGCACAGCTGTCGGCCCCTGTGTCTCGTTAGTTTTTTCTCTCGAATTCTGTTCATCTCCATCCTTCGCCTTCGCGTTATGTGCTTCCAGATCTACGGCCACCACACAGACTGGCATACGACTAGCTAGTTTATAAACTTCTTTCATTCCTCTCAGACTCCTCTCCTTCTTCCTCTTCTTCTCCCTCTTCTCTTCTTTCTTTTCTTTCACCTTATCTCTCCCTTCTTCTCCTCTTCTTCTCGTTCTCTTCATCTCGTTCTTCTGTCTCTTTCTCTTTCTCCTTCTTTTTCTTTTCTTTCACCTTATCTCTCTGTTCGTCTTGTTTCTGATTTGCCTCTTCTTCTTTTTCACTGTGTCGGTGGACGCGTGAGGTGTTCGTGTCTCCTGGACCTCCGTTCTTCTTCGTTTTTTTCTGTTTCTCTTTTTCACTTTTTCACGGAACGTCCTCGAACTTTCCTTGCAGGCGAGCAGGTGAATGGAGAAGTCTTCTTGAACGTCGTGGAGGAAATCCACGCGACGCGCCTCGCCTTGTATCTCGACGGCGAGGAAGACGTGAGCTACGTCGATTCCGAGTACGTCTTCCTCTTCCAAAGCGTTTCCACAGCTCGCCAGCAGCTCCGCAAATTAGATCCCCCTACTCACCCAAGTCCCGATGGAGGCCTATGTCGTGTACCTGTTCGCGGACTCCTCACTGTCTTCCTGTGTGTGTCGACCGACTAAGATGTCTGCGCGCCTGTCGCTGCGTCGATGTGAACGTATTTCCTGCGAAGTTCAGATCCCTTCCCCTTTCGTTTCGCGCGCTCTTCTCATCCCTCGCTAGCCGTAGGTAGATCTGCATGCTTTCAAGCGTCGCTTGCCTGGCCGGTGTACACCGCAGTCGCAGCTGTCTCTCTCTCTCTCTCCGCAGTCCTCCATGTCTGCATGTGAGGAACTCTGTCCGCGTTTTCTGAACTGCTGGAGCAGCGAGTCGAGGTCGACTTTCGTCGCCGAGAAGATGATGTACTTCTCGGAATCACATGCGCTCCTGGTCATGAACGGAACGCTCGCGACAGGCAGGTATCGCTTTCCTTTCTGCTTCACTCTTCCGGCGTCCGTCGCACCGGACTGCAGCGTTACTGGCGAAGCTGCTTCCGGAGCTACGCAGGCACCGTAAGTCGGTTTGTCTGTTGCCTCGCCTTTTCCAGCGCTCTTCCTGGCCGCTGCCTTTCCCTCTGTGGAGTTGGAAAACAGTGGCTGCTGCTCTCTGTCTTCTCCGCCGCTCTTTGGGGTGGGGGGCGACATTGTCTTTCGAGTTCATTCCACCTTGAACGATGTCTCGCGACCTCCCAGCCTGGAGACGACAGCCGAGGTGCTCTCCAGGCCGCATCCCAAGAGGCACAGGCGTCTTCGCGCATGTGCATGTGATGCGTCTGTCCGCCTCCATGGGGGTTTGTTTTTTCCGCCGAAATGCATGTCTCGTGTGTCGCTTTCACGCAGAGAGAGTGCATTTGTCGCGTTTTTTGGCCAGGTTCGCAGGACGCGTGAGGTACAAAGTCCGAGCGCAAATTGAGGAGGAAGAGAAGGGGGAGCCGAGCTTGAAGAAGGCTTCTCTGTCGCGCGCGGCGAGTGTGGCGGCGCTTGCCGAAGACAGAGGGAAAGAGACTTGCGCTGCTTCGCATGCGACGGACAACTTCGAAGTCGTTGAGGTATCTGCGGAGACGCCGGAGCAGCTCGCAGACCTGATGAAAGCCATGCCGCCCCACGGATTTCTGAGGAGGAAACTGTCGAAAGCTGCAGAAGCGAAACCTCTGGGAGACCTCTTTCAAGAAATCGAACTGGTGCGGCGGCAAGGAGAAGAAACAGAAGGACGAACCGAAGAGGGAAGCGGGGGAAGACAGAGGAAGGACGAACCGAAGAAGAAACAGACGAAAAGAGAAGAAACGAGGAAGTAGCGGGGAAGAAGGAGGGAGCAACGCGAGAAGAAGAGAGACGATGAGAGAACAGAGAGACGGACTGATTCTCGGCTCTCTTTCTATTTTAAAAAGGACTTAACGTTCTGAGAGAGCGAGAAAGCAGCAAACGCTTCTGCATGCAGATTTCCTATAGAATCCCCAGGTCCTAAACCCACAATCGGTTTCGCTACAGTATCACGGGTGACTCGAAACCGACTCTTCTCGGGGAATCTCGTCCTTACATCCACATACTCGATTCATCGAACAACACATATGTTCTTTCACATATTCTTCCACGATATGCGCAATCACCTACACGCAACTGGACAAACGCATGCATGCAAATATATCCATTCATATATATATATATATATATATATATATATGCATATCAATTTGTATGTATGCATATGTATTTGCATGTATGCATATGTATTTGCATGTATGCATATGTATTTGCATGTATGCATATCTCTTTGTATATGGGTCTATCTGGAGAGACGCGAGTGTACACGCATGTGTGGCTAGGGGCACCCGAGTACGGCAGATAGCGAGCGAAACAGTTTACCTGGAGAGGTAGGGAGAGAAGCAGAGAGAGAGAGAAATATAGACAAGCGTGCATGTAGGCAGGTGGATGTACAGAGGTGGAGAAATGGAGGTGGGTCGGTGAAGATGGAGAGCGCGACGTACATCTACGTGAGCCTTTTCGCGGCCAAAGGCTGCACAAAAAGCAGAGTCGAGTATATGGGGATTTTCTGCGTCAGGCGATTGTCGTACCTGCGGAGGAACCGGAAGTGACGCTGTGTGAGTTCATCGAGCATTTCAAGTTGCTGCGGTGCGTCCCTCTCGGCACCCTGCGGGCGAAAGTCACCGCTGACAGGCTGTCCTGCTTCCCTGGAGATTGTAAGAAAAAAAGTGAAGACACATTTGAGAGTCGGCCGCAAAAACAAACGCCTCTCGCGCCATCACCTGGACATGCAGATATATATATTATATATATATATATATACATATATATATATATATATATAATTATTTATACGCTGCTGTGTGGTCGGTCCAGATAGATTCTGGTATAGGAGGTACTCATCAATCCAAATATAGATTCAGGTGTGGCGAGGGAATCGTGTCTAAGTATTTATGTCTGTACGTATCTAAAGATTCCGATGTGAAGTAATGTCCCCCTGTATATGCAACCAGTCATCTGAAGACGTAGGACCAAATATTGGTTAGCGCAGCTTCGTATCTCTACATTCATTTACAGATATATATATATATATATATATATACCCATACATATATATGTATATATATAGGTTACGGCTCTACGCGTCGACATACGCACATGTGCACATAAATATGATTGCATAAATGCGCACCGAAATTGGTGCATGTAAATGCGATTTGTTCGGAAATGTGCATGCATGTGTCTGTGCTTGTTTTTCGTTTTAGGTGTGACGGTGACTGTGGAGGTCGAAAATACGACGAACAAGCATATTCAGCGGGTTGTGGTGTCGCTCGTTCGAGAAGTGGTGAGTCGAGTCTTTTTTCTCGATTTTTTTTTGTGTTTTTCTGAATTTTAGAGGGCGCTCGCCTGTCAGATTGCATGCAGCTCTCACACGCGTTCTCTCCACATATTCGCCAGACGCTGGCGCAAGTCACGAATGACATCTGACGTTACCCAAATATATGGGTCGCAGCTGGTCTGTGTTTTTCAAAAGTGGATTTCTGCAGACGAACTTCTCAACGCTTGAGTGTACGTTGCTCTTCTCTCGCATCTCTGTCTCTCTCTCTCTCTCTGCGCTTCCTTTTTCGTTCTTTCGAGAGCCTCTCATCTCGTTCGGTGCATGCCGGATGTTTGGAGAGAGTCGTCGTGAAACGGTGTTCGTGTCGGTTCTTCTTGGAGTTTTGGCGCGTCGTTTCGTTTGCCTTTCGCTGTTTCGCAGATATTCTCGGTGGACGGCCGAGAGAAATTCTCGGTGCGCGAAGTCGTTGCTTCGGAAACAATCCCAGGACCACCGAGAGAAAAAGATTTCAGAGCCTTCGGCCCTCAAAAAGTCAAAGTCAACGTCCCCACTGAATCGCAGGTAAACGAACGACATTCTGTCTCCCCGTGTGTATTTCAGTACGTGGACATTTGGCTGTACAGATGTGAGCGCATGTTGTACAGGCGCGTCTGTCGCTCTCTACATGCATCTGCATGCATACACAAATATGTGAATGTATGTATTGTGGTCCACGAACGAAGAGATATATTGATGTCTGCAGGTCTCTGCAGCACACAGATGTCTACGCTTATGTACACTTTGTGTATGCATTTCTGGATCGCACTGTAAAAGCATTACATCTTGCTAACAAGGACATACATTCGGGTTATTTACATCTATGTTTTTTTAAAACGATCTGTCTTTTATTTTAGTTCTAATAAAGTTTCAAGTTCCCTGCATGTTTCGAGGGAGAGCGAAAACGTCTCGGAATGCGCTATGTGTGGCGAGACGGCTGAAGTTCACCTGACCAGACCGTCCGGTGCTGCGCGACCGTCGCCTCCTCCTGCAGCAGGCGCGCATGCATTTCTTTGTTTTGTATAGCCGTCGATGACAAGCTCTTTGATGCGGCTGCGGTACAAGCTGGAGACCTTCTTTCTGCTGGGCCAGAAGCCGTACAGGTTCTTTCTGGATTGTTCAGTGTTGAAGAAGACGCCGACCGTGAAAGAGCACCTGACGAAGCTACACGCTCCCAAGGACTGGCACAAAGTTCCTCTTTTGCCCGAAACGGATCTTGCCGTGATTCAGGTCAGGTCTTACAAAACGAAACGTCTGCACTGCCCGAGAACTTAAGAGAGAGAGCAGAAGGAATCGTTTTTGATGGAAGAAGAGGTCAAGCGAGACAGAACAAGGAAACGTTTTTCGGAAGAAAGAGAGATCAAGGAAGAGCGAAGAAGGAAGCGTTTTTGATGGAAGGAGGGATCAACAGAGATCCGGATGAACATCTAGATGGAGAGGAAGAGGAGAGGGACGAGAGGGAAATCTGGAGATTTCGATGCGGCAGCGGACGCCGCATGGACAAACGATTTTGCATGAGTGGCTTTGGTTTTTCTTGTGGTGTTGCGTCTCAGCTCCGAGGCGCTCGCCCTCCAGTTCGCGGCGACTACATCGACATTGGGAGTATTATTTGTTGAAAAATGCAGTTTTATGTATAAAGTGTAGAAGTAGAAGTGCACAGAAGTGCGACTCTCTAGATGTGTAAATATAAACATACATGAGCATCTAAATGCAGATTTAAAACCCCATGCACATGCATTGACACAGTGCAACGCATCTGGACTGGGAGTGGGCGGTGAATTGGAGCGGCGAATTAATTTTGGGGCTTGTTGGTTTTCTCGGTCCAGAAGTTGACAACTGTGAAAGCTCTTTCCGGAATTTTCCAGGTTTCTTTGGTTGCGCGCATTGATGGATGTTATCACGTTTTTTTTGTAAGTACGAGAAGGCGCAGCAGGTGGGCAATGACTTCAGGTGTCTAGGCAGTTCGAAAGACAGAAATGTACTTTCAGGACGTCTCTGGATTCACAGTCGTGGACGCATATGTGTGTGTGGCGATACAAAAGGATGTACATCGGTGTGTCTACGGACATAAAGGTGCAATGACCTGTGTCAACTTATCCGTGAGAATACATAGGAAAGGATCTGCATGTCGCTGCGTAGTGGAACCGTTACATGTATGCATTGGTATCTAAATGGAGGCGCAGCTGGCCTTCACCGTGCATATCTTTCAATGAGAAGGTGTATATGGATACAAAGATACATGTAAGATGGTGATTTTTTCGATGAGTCTGCAAGGAAAAATGCTTCGATTAGGTAAGGGTGTTCAGTTCCACCGGAAATACGTCTCAGGGAAGGCGCGATGCTAAACGCTAAACAGAGACCACCGGAAGGTTGAGTGCCGACTTCATCTTCCGCGCGTCCCCGCATGCGCCGGTGAACATTCACCGCAAGAGGCGCCGGGGCTCCGCGCTGTCGGCTGCCTGCAAGCAGAAACTCTTTTCTCAGCGTTCTGCACAAACCGCCGAAGAAGAGGGGGAAGGGTGAAAAACAACGCGTTCCTTCAGAAAGGCCCATCAGAACTTTTCAATTCAGACACAGACACAAAAGACGAAGTCATTACACCGCTTCTCTCCACTCATATATGTCTCCAGTGCCATATACACCTATATAAATGCATATGTGTGCATACATACATACATACATATATATATATATATATATATATATATATATATATATATATGAATGCTTGTGTCTATCTATATATGTATGTATGTATGCTTACACATTTGTATATATATGGATAATTCTGTAAATGTATATGAGTACACGAGTGCTCTTTCAAAGGAGTATTTCAGGAGCACGGAAGCCTCTCGACGGTCCAAAAGCGGCCCGGTCTGTGTATCACGAAGGTCGAGGAAAAGTAGAGTGCATTTTCTTCCAGATGAGGTTTCCTCTGCGTTCGGAAGACCGGACAGTTCGAGAGAGCGAGACAGACAGCGACTAGTTAGTTTCTTCGAAAGATGAAATTCTCAGTTTCTGCAGAAATGTTTGTCCAGACGCCTGCCCCCCTCTCAGGAGAGCACTTCTGATTTCCTGAGATCTGCAAGGGGAGAAACCTCTTCTTACAGCAAGTGTATTGGCAGGTAGTTGAATCAATTCTTGTCAGCATGTGACAAGCTAAATCGATTCCAGGACGAACTTCGTCTGGTGGAGAGACAGGCGCAGACAACAGAACCCCCTTGCTGAGCGCATGTTTAACCGCAACTCGCACAGGCTTTTTCTACTACTTTTCCTGCATCCATACCTGCAGTCGAAGCAGCTTCTTTCTTCACGATTACCGTCTTAGCACCCTCCGAGAAAACGCAATAAAGGTGCAAATCGCGCTAAAAAGATGCATGCAGCGGCGGAGACAAAATGGGTCTAGCTCATAGGTGAGAACGGGGGGGGGGGGGGGACCGGTGGCATGTACGCGGCATTGTTCGGAGAATGTTTACAATATTAGTTAAGCGATCCGGTCGGTGTCTTCTGCACAGACTGGCCTGAGGAAGGAGACTTCCAAAGGCAGGAGTGTGTGCGCAGCTTGTATACAAAAATACTCTGTGGCTCCTGCCACTTTGAGATTTCACTGACGGCGAGAAAAAATTCTCAAAAAAAGATGTTTGACCGCGAGCCAGTAAATAGTCGGCTTTCTGTAAACTCCCGTTTCCTGGGGAGTACATACGACGAGCTGGACGACAGGTTTGAATCGTGAAGATCTGTGCTTATTGAAGCGACCTTTGTTTTTCCATTCTGATTTGTTGTGGCGCCGAGGGATCGCTGCTCAAGGTTGAAACCGACTTCCAGTTTTCTTGATTTCTCATTTTTCACATCCGAAGAAAAACGCTGTGATCTCGATACGCAAAGTCCCGCCGATAAAGCCTTATCAAGAAGACAATTTATGTTTGTTCCTTCTTGCATACGAGCACTATATGTATTTATATTGAACGACGAAACGCAGATACAGATACAGACATATGTCTACATACAGATGAGAATATATATATATATATATATTCATGAAGGTGCACCGTAGGATCTGGGAGAGAGAAAAACCTTATGCCTGTTTGTGTATCCCCCAAGAAAAAGCGAAGAAATGTCTCATTTTAGGCACGTGACGGTTGCGTCTTGTTTTGTCAGAGGCACCTCGAGAATTTACTCTGTGTGACCGCGTGGAAGACGCTGAAATTCCCGAAAAACTTGAAGGAACCCCAGCAAATGAGGAACAAAGTTGAGCGAGAAAATGGGCAGTGAAAAGGCGCGCCTCAGCGAGAAAGGAAAAACGTTGAAAGAATGTTGCTGTCTGAAGGTGAAACTGGACGTTTCCGGAAAAACAGCAATTGGCATGATCACCGGAGCCTGTGCACACTCTTCACAGGAGTGTACAGCCACCAAATCGTAAAAAAATCGAGAGAGACCCAAGGGGACGCTTCATATACAGCGCTAGGTAGAGAGAGAGACGTACACTGATCGACTGCGAGGCAACGCTAAAACCAAAGATGAAAATGAAGCGATGCGTACACAGGCGCATTCGCACACTTGCCGCCAAAGGCGACAAAAATGTTCAGAGAGAAATCTCTACAGAGATGTGCATCCACTCTCTAAACATGTTCACATTCTTTTGCGTATGCGTAAACCTAAAAGGCTTACAGAGATATACAAAATTGTTTTGATAGGCAAATATACTGAACGAGGCAGACAGGGGGTGTTTAGTTTACATGAGTAAAGGCATAGAGGTATGGAGAGAGTTGGACGTGACGATAAGCAGTGACAGATACAGCGAGGGAGATAAAGACAGATGGACAGATATACAAACAACCACAGTAACGCACATGCAAGTATAAACGCAGAAATAAACATACGCAAATATGATATATATATATATATATATTTATAGGCAGCCCCTGCACAGATAGTCGTGGAGAAAGCGTAGACACAAACAGGCACAGATCTAGAGATAGAGGCACTGCTGCATAGTGAAAGGCGGCTGGATACAGCAGGCATTGACAAAAGTAAACAGAAAGAAAAACGCATATAGATATATATGAACGCAGGTAATGTACAGAGGTATTACAGATATCCCTATAGACGAAGCATCCGGTGCAGACTGAAAAGTGATTTCTTCAAGAGAGGCTAGAGTTTGAGGAGTTGGAGGAATGCTTCTGCAGGGACTCGGACGTTCGAAATACTTCTGAGTTTTTTCTTCCTCTCCTTTTCTTTCTCCAAAAGCTTCATTTTCCGGGTCATATCTCCTCCGTAGCACTTGGCCAAAACGTCTTTCTTCGCCGCTCTCACCGTCTCTCGCGCAATCACTTTGCCGTTCAACACGCACTGAATCGCAACATCAAACTGATGCGGCGGAATGAGTTTCGCGAGACGCTGGGTGTAAGCAATTCCCTGCAGAAAAACAATCATAACGGCCAGACGAAGTGACCCGCAGACAACACTCGAAAAAAAGCAGAAAACGCGCAACAGTCGGAGTAGGCAATGAAGATGACCGTGCGCCAAGCCCTCATCGCATGCACAGACGGCGCCGTCGCCGCCTCGAGGTGTCTCGACAGCAGACTGTCTCAGTGCGCATGGCTTCAAGCTTCGTAAAGAAAGACACGCAGAAAGACCAGCGACGAAAATCCCTCAGAGGTGAAAATCGGAAAAAAAGCAGAGCATCCCCTCGCGCTCAGATCCACAGAGAAGCAGACGCAAAAAATGGGTGTACGCCCCTCACCTCCCCTGACCAGTTCTATCTGCAGTTGAGCTGCCTTCACACACAGAAAGACTCACAAGCGTGCATTCAAATACATATGTATATACATATAAATATATATATATATGTCAATATATATATATATACGCGTGTGCCTATATATATATATATATATATATATATATGTGTAGGCCGATGCATGACTCGGTTGTGAGTTTCTGTGTCTCTTGTACTGGCAGTAGTCTCTCCTTCCTGTTTGTTTTGATTTCTTTTTCCGTTCCGCCTCTCTTCGTTTCCGACCTTTCCGGGGTCGCGCGTTCAACTCTGAAGTGGACTCACTTGCTCTCTCGCTCTGCTCCTCTGCGCCAGGAAGCTGAGGGCATCGACGCGCTCGCCGTTGAATAGAAATCCAACTTTAACGATGTCTGCAGGGGCCAGTCCTGAAAGGGAAAGGTGGAAGAGGAGACACTTTGAATCTGCATGCCGCGCTCCGGGTGTACATACCGACGCATGCACACAGACACTGGAGAAGCTTTTGAGACTCTTTCAGACAGCTTCTGAGGCAGACCGTCGAGCTGTATGTCGATGGGTCCGTTCATGTTAGTGATCAACGGTAAAAAACGAGCACTGCACATCCAGAGTCACGTCGCAGCAAAGACGTAGACGTTTTGTGAGCAGTCCTCCACAGAGGACAGAGAGGAGGCAGCGAAGCATGCAGCTGAAGGGAGAGAGCAACGCGTACGCATCAGCTTGGTCCGGATGACTTGTGAAGAAGTCGTACAGAAAGGGAGCCAGATGCATGTAGACGTGTGAATGCTTGTTTTTAAGAGAGCTCCAGAAAGACGAAAAACACACAGATGCAGACAAAAGACAGACACCAAGCTCTGTGAAGGGACATGGGGGGAAAGAAGGATACAGAGATGTACGAAGAGATAGATCAGACGAACAACTGCTTTCAACATGGCACTGCAGAACACACATAACCAGAGCATGAATATATTTGTAGCTCGACGAATATGTGGAAGAAGCCCTCCTAGAAACATAGACTGTTAGAGACAGAAAAACACTCTGCCTTGTACGTCGTTTTACCGGCATCTATGTAATCGAAAGAGACAAGACCGCTTGTGACAGCCTGTAGACGATCGAAGAAGTCAAGAATGACTTCCGCAAGAGGAATGCGGTAGACAAGGAGGACGCTGTCTTGTTGAGGATTTGAATCGTTTGAGCTTGTGTGCATCGGCATGCACTCGTATCTCAGTTCTTCACCTCGACGCTCCATGCAGAGTTGCTGGATTGCCGGAACAGATTTCAGCGGGACGACAAGTGTCGCCTCGACCTAAAAATGTGGAAGAAAAGTAAACGCCGCTACACAAGATAAGCCTTGCAAATGCATGCACACAAAACCAACGTAGCATTTGTCTATACGAACACAAAAATACACCTCCATAAATATTTAGAAACACAGAGACAGGTGCAGATAGACGCGGGTGCAGCTAGAGCCACCAATAGATAGAAACAGACGTACGTAGAGATAGACAGTAAAAGAGTGGTGGATACGCAAGGATCGACCTGATGAAATGCATATACAGACCCATACATACAGATATACAGAGAGAGACTGATTCAGACAGATACACAGATACAGATAGACATGTCGAGAGAGATAGATGTGCAGATGTAGATACTTTCGAGGAAATGAAGCGGTGGCATCGTCGAGGTCCCGAGAGAGACGGACCAACTGTAGCGCCTGCATCAGGGATCTGTCGACGTTCTGTTTTCAAAGTTTGAGTCTCAGACGAGGTGCGAGGTAAGTGATCAAGAGCTGAGACACCTTCTGACAACTGGTTCAGGTTGGATCCACCGAATGCGATCCACGCAGGAGTTGACAGGAAAGAACGACGTTCAGCAAAGATAAAAGAAGAAAGGCATTTGTCTTCCGTCCTATCGCAGGCAGAAAGATGCACCTGAAGGAAAGGAAGTGAACAGGTGGTTTTTCTGCTTTGACAGAACTAGAGCGTTTTAGAGGCTACACGACAGCATGGAGGTCACTTCGTCTCTGGTGCACGAAAACAAAACCTCGAGAGGCTCGAGGATAAAAAACAGGGAAGCAAGTGCAGACTAAGGGTGGCTTGCTAACCATCGGTTCCTCGACTTGTTCGAAGAAGTCTGGAAAGTCCGACGCAGAGCAGACAACGCGTTTCGGCTGTCCCTTCTTCTTCGGAGTCACGTGGTAAGGCACAGTTGGCGACGTGACCAAGACACTCACGCCGTGTTCGGTTTTTAATCTGAAAAAGAAAACCAAAGCAGAGTCAAAAATGCAAAGAGTCTGCCTCGCGGTCCCACAAACACACCAGCGAACAAGCATTCAGGAAACCGAGCAAAAATAACGTCGACATCTGCAACAGGCACTCGGCAGAAGGCGGCAGACGGCCCAGAGCGAGTGCCTGCACCGTCGCTCCCACGCGCAACCTTGAGGTTGGGGAACCGTAACAATCGATGACTTTTTTTCAAGGAAACGGACTGAGAGAATCGATGTCGAGTACGCTTCACGTCGTAGGATGCTGAAGCCCGGCAGCACACGTTCAGCTGTCTCCTACTTGTTTATTATCTAGATGGGCGTATGTTTGAATCATACTTTTCCAGATTGCAAGTCCAGAACCGAAGAACTGATATAGACACTCAATGAATTCAAGGACTTTTTCTATGTCCACTTGTGCAGCTCAGTCGAGGCTCGGCTATCGAAGCAGTCCAGTGGAGCGGTGCACTGTCCAGTGCGCCTGAACAGCTTGGCTGGTGTCTGTGCGGTCCCCATAACTGAATGGGGAACCCCGAACATCCTAGGTCCTCTAGCGTCAGAAGTCATAGGGGATCTTGGCGCTTTGGCCTCGGGAACTGGAGGCGTATTCAGCAAATCCCGCGGCGCCCTCGCATGAACGACCTTAAACGTCGAATCTGCATGCAATTCTTCGTCCAGAGGCGTCTGCGTCTTCCGCTGGTCCGAACCTACCTTTCCTTGAAGACATCCAGGTGAAGAATTCCGAGAAATCCACACCGAAATCCCTGACCGAGAGCTGCACTCACTTCGGCCTTCGCCTCCACTGCAGGGTCGGTGAGGAGCAGCCTTCCTACCGCCACCTGCAACTTCTCGTAGTCCGCCGCCTGCTCGGGATAGACGCCTGACGCGTGGAAGAAACGAGATGCGGGGCGTTCGAGAGTTTCTCACTTTCGCCGTAGCCATTACGAGCACAAACACACAGCCCGCGAGCTTCTGACGAGCCACTCCACTCAGTGAGAGAACGGGGACATCCACGTGGAAGAGGCACAACGGTGTGAAGCGAGAACGGAAGAAAGAGAACAAGCTGGGACATACGCTGGAAGCGGCTCCATACATGTCGACTCGCGCAGACATGTCTGTGCTGGCCTACGTGTATCTCGATTTGTAGGGGCAGTGTGGAATGTTTGTGCGAAAGCTGGACCGACGCGCGTTGTCTGAGTCTTTGCAACCCTTGAACGCTTGGACGCGTTCGCGCCGAGGCTCCGCGAACGGAACCTCCTCAGGTTTATGTAACAAGTCCTTTGTTACAGCTTGCAACCTCAGACACAGGAGCATACGGCTACATTCCAATAGCTTCGCTGCTCGTACTGGTGTACAAACTCAAATCAAGTAGAGGCAAACATCACAGTACCTAGGATGCTGCATACTCTCCACATTCCCAAGAGCGACAAAGACGAACGGCCTACTGCGGCCTGCGCCCTTTGCACTACAGACGGAAAAACAAACGCTGCTTTGGCGCATGGCGGTCTTTCTGCCGACCTGCGTATACAGTGCACTTTGGGGGTCCGAAGCACGGCAGAGGCTCTCCGATCTGGTTCTGCGGGAAAACCGTGTCGCCAACGCATGCGTCCTGCGTTCGCTTTATATTCGAGCAAATGTAGCCAACCTGGTGAACAAAAGAAATACATCCTCCTTGTCTGGACGGGAGAAGATGCACCATGCTCGAGAGTCGGCCTTCGGCCGCCACAAATCCAGAAAAACGAATGAAATGCCGGTCTACAATTCAACCTTGATGGTGTGTGTTATTCTTCTTCCGTCTCTCCGAGATATCCGTTACTTTCTTCTTCTCCACTATTCTCTCATTCTTCCACGTCTTCTTGTTCTCCTCAAGCTTCTTGTTCTCTCCACTTCTCAGGTAATTCCCTATTCTCGAGTTCTCCCGTGCCTCTTGTTCTCCCATGTCTTCTTGGTCTCCGCCTTACCTGGCCAGCCTTCAGCGCTTTCGTTGGAGTCATGAACGGGTGGAGGATGCCGACTTCCTTAACTTGAATGGCTTTGCGTGCATGGGCCGCGACCAGCGTCATGCGAGGCTTCAAGACGCCCTCCTGAAAACGACAAGGATCGAACGAAACTCAGGAAGAATGCAGAAAGGAAAGTCAAGGCAGCCAGTCTGAGGAACAATGCAGAACGAGGCGAACGAAACGCGCAAATCCTCTCCAAGAACGTTTCCCTCTCTCTGCCTCTGTGGAGTCACGACTTGCCGCAGCCCCTCAGCGTAGGCGAAGAACGCAACTGCACAAGGTGCGTCTGAAGCAGAGGGAAGCGGTGAAAGATGCCCGTAGTTATTCGGAGGAGAAGCGGCACTGCAACTCCAAAACTAAAGGCTTCCCAGGGAAAGTGAACTTGAACCTTCACTTTGAAGTGCACTTCATGAAACAGACACGAAGTCGAAGAAGCCTGGGATCAACAACAGCCTAGATTGCATGAGATCGAGGCAACAGATCGCGCGAAGGCCTGTCCAAGAGCATTTGACGCGTTCCCCATGTGCCTCGGGACGGAGGAGACGAACAGGGCCGCGATTCGCAACTCGCGTTTGTGCTCTGCCTTTCTGAAAACTGCTTTTTCTGCCTGCTGACGAACAATGAGGACGAGCCTCCCACCTTGAGAGCGACGAGTTGGACAATGCCCTTCTTGGCATCGAACCAGCTGTCGAAAATGAGGCCCTTCACAGGCGCATTTTCTTTTCCTTCGGGAGGAGGGATTCGCTCCACAATCGCCTGCAACAGGTCGTCGATTCCTGATACGAAACACAAGGTGTTTCACGCTCAAACACGATGGGTTTGAAAAAGCGACAGAGAGTCGGCGACTGCTGAAAAACTCACAAATATGCCTTTCCTGAAATCACCAAAGGTAGGCTGAGAAATGCAGGACAGGATCGCCTTGCAGACATGTGACGTCTTCCACGCAGTTCGCGCGCGACATGTTTACTGAATCGATACCCGGTGTTCAACAGGTTCTACCTCTGCCCTAACACAACGTTACTCTGTCTGATCAGTTACGCTTGGACAATGCTGTTGAAGTTCAACGAAAAACGAAAACCGATGAAAGGAATACGTCCAAACGCAGCGGCGCGCTCGAGCTCGCGGTCTTGGACGAAAAGGACGCTGACGGTCACACTGGAAAGTGGGTCTCGCTTTGGCGGAAACGATGTGAAGTCAAACGCTTTTCAACTTGTGCCGCATCAACACCGACACGAGAGGACTGCACAAACTGCGTTCATCCTCGAGACGAAAGAGGAGAAATAAACGCGCAAACAGTGGCAAACAGAGGGAAACATCGATGCTTAGGGGGACACAGAGAGAGAAAACACACGGCAGAAAATATCAGGAAAAAGGGAGAAGAAAGAACGTTCACGTCAGTTCTTCGAGGCAACCACGGCAAAAATACATCACTACATATAAGCATTTATGTACATATATGTGTATATGTTTGTGCATTCATGTATATGTATACAGATGTACAGGCGCATATGCATGGGTACCTTGGCCAGTCTTAGCAGAGACAGCAAGAACATCTTCTTCTTTCTCGCCTGTCAACGCCGCAATCGATGCCTTCACACTTGGAATCTGCTCTGGGACAGCAGGGAGATCCACCTGTATACCATACAAATAAATATATATATATATATATGCATATTTTCAAGATGTATATAAATATATATGTATATATATATATATATATAATTATATGCAGTTATACGTGCACTTGAATATGTACATATATATATACATATAGGTAGTTTTGTGAATATCGATATATATAGTTACAACTAAGTACAGATATATAGAGCACCGCCCGGGGGTCGAATCCGTTGCACCTTCTCCCGCCTTCATCATGCCGCCGGTTTTGAGGAGATATTCTCAGGACTTCGCGTACCTTGTTTATCGCCACAAGAAGACGCTCCAGATTCTGCCGGCGGGTCCTACCAAAGTGAGAGATGGTCTGAGCCTGAATTCCTTGTAGCCCGTCGACCAGCAGAACCGCTCCTTGGCACACGGTGAGGCCTCGCGTGACTTCATGAGAAAAATCGCTGTGGCCTGAGCAAAGACAATAACGAAAAAAAGAGACGTCCGTCTTGCGTAACGCCAGAAGAGAAGCGCTGTAGTCGAAACTGGAAGAAACGATCCAGCCAAAGAAACAGAGAAACCGAGAACAAAGAGACACGACGAGCTCCGGGAACACGAGCGCAGAAGTAGGCCTCATGACACCACGCAGCGGAACCTGGCGGAACAAGACACCTACCGTCGACCCAAAAATACACCGAAGGGAAGCAAGCGGTTCCTGCATCGCTGCGGCGCCTTTTACTAATCTAACAGTGGAGAGAGAAATCTCCAACCTAGATACGCATGCACGCATATATCTATATATATCTATATCCATATATCCATATATATATATATATATATATATATATGGTCCCCCACCCATTGACCGACTCATGGACTGTTGATGGATTGGCATTTAATGCTCAAAGCTCGAGTTAAGTCTGTTTTTCGTGGGTCAGCGTTCTTCTACTCTCTGACGAAAGAGGCCGCTCTATCGCGCACAACATGCCGCGAAGCAAAGGCGTTCTCAAGAGGACTCGCAGCGTTCAGGCTTAACATGTGATTCCGAAATCGGCCGGAAGAGAGGAGCTTGTTGACCTGCGCCACCCACACGCTTCCTTCTATGCACCGAGAGGGGTGTGAACGAAGACGCGCAAGCGCGGAGCGAAATAAATGGTCCCTTGAAGGCGCTCATGGTGGCGTCACGTAAAGGAAATACAGACCGCGAAATTCGCTCTTCGTACCAGGTGTGTCAATCAGATTCAGAAGGTAGTCGACGCCCGTCTTCGGGTGTCTGTACAGCAGAGAGCACGTCTGCGCCTTGACGGTGATTCCGCGCGTTGTCTCGACTTCTGCACCAGAAATAAAGCAATCGTGCGGGAGTTGCCCGAGCTTTTCCTCTCGTCTTCACTAGGGTCACGCATCACAGAAGCGTCTGTCGATTCACAAAGAACGGACGCAAAGCTCCGCCACAGACCCGCAGAAAATTCGCTTCGAAGTCGATCTCCGAGCGTCTTTGTGGACATCGCCGACAGTTGCCAAGGTTCTTTCATCGCTCCAAAGGGTGAATAAAACAAGCAGGAAAGCCGGAAAGAATGGTCGCGCGTGGTGCCCACCTGCTTCGCCTTCCTGGAAAGAGAAAACGCTTGCTCTTTGAGGTCGTATTTTCGCATTTTCATACACAGTGTCTACTTCGGCGCCTTGACACCTCCCGGTGGCCGTGCATCTTTTGTGTGAACGACACTGCAAGGAACCGCCTGTTTTCCTGAAACGATTTGCAACACCGCACTCGTGCCGAGATCCTTTTTTCGATCACGAAGGAAGTAGTTCGGTGTGTATGCCCACCTAGAGAGTCGAGGAACTGCGCCTTCGCGCCTTGGCTGATTGTTCCAGTGAGCTCGAGAAGCCGGTCACTTAAAGTGCTTTTTCCGTGGTCGATGTGTGCAATAATTGAGAAGTTTCTCACACAGCTCGCACCTCCGTCGAGCACAGCTTGCAGGCGAAGACGGCGTTCTTCACTGTTTCCTTTTTCTGTGCCGACGACCTGCGCCTTGGTTGAGAAGAGACGAAACAGCCGACACGGCCATTCGCGAAGCCCCGTGAAGAGAGACAGATTTCGAGAGTCTACTGATGAGTGCCTAGGATTTTTTGGATGAAACCCGGGAAGAATGGGGAAGGCACAGACCTGGGGCTTAACTGGAGAGTCGATGGCCACTCCAGAACACAAAAAGTCCCGACTTCCATCCGGGGAAGAAAGCTGCAAAAGGCGGAAGGAACTCTGAAGAGGTCCGTTCAGGGAGACCTGCCTTCGTAGAGGCCTCGGCGTGTGTCTTTTTACGGATGAGATCGGTTGTTTCTGTGCATTCTTCAGCGGCTTTAGAGAACGGGAGACTTCTCTCCAGCGTGCTGCGTCAACAAGAAGTCCCGGCGACCTCCTGGGCAGCTCTGGGGCTTGAGAGCCCCTCAGAGAAACGCAGGCAGGCCGGAAAGGAACTTTAATAGGAAGTTGTGTGCTTCTCAGGTCCGAAAAAGGCGGTGACCGCAGGCGAAGGAAAAACTCTCGACACATGCTCGCGCTCAGGGCGAGAAAATGGAGAACGGCGATCTGCCAGCATATATGCCTGCATGCGCGGGAAATCCAAAGAAACAGGAGTCGGCACTCAACAGACAGAGCTTCGGATACCTGAAAAAAAGAGATTTGCTGATGTCGCGAAGGATTCAGCGAGTTCTTCGGGCACAGACTATTCAGGGACAAAGCAACAGAATACTCTATCGACGGAACTCACGCCAAGAAAAACAAACTGCATGCGCAGAAGGCGTGGCGCTCGCGCTAGTCAATAAGCATGTTGTTCTAACGAAGCAACGCCCGTGGTCGACGCGGCCGGATTTGTATTCGAGGCAAGTGGTTAGGATATAAATGTTTCTCTTCTTTGACTCGCCCACGCTTTCCAGTACGCGGTGAGCTTCAGAGATCCCAGGAAGTTGGCAAATGTTAATAGATTTGTGTAGACGACCCGAGAGCATAGCCGCAGCTCCCAAGCTGGTATGAAAACTGGTACGATACTGAGATCTAACACTTTCGCTGGTCTTACACGGTCCACTTGGGAGGTGGTGTGGCGCGTGGAATTCCAGTCTTAATTAAGTTGCGTGTACGCGCCTTTCCATTAAAGAATGAACAAAAACTCGACCTCGATGATGGTTCGAGATCCTGAGGCTCATCGTCGCTTCATTCGAGGACCTCTTCTTCCTAGTATATCAGCGCTTTTCTCACACCAATCTCTTCCATTGTGCGTGGCTCTTCGCTGCCACCTATTCGGCGCCGGTTTGCCGTTTATGCATTGGCGTCGAAGAGAGGAAACACACGTTGCGGCTGGTGCTGAGTTACATGCTGTCAATGGACTTGAAGACGACACAGGAGAGTCACAGAAGGCAAAGAAGGGCGTTACAAGGGCGAGAACAATGGCGCTTGATGGCGCTTCTGGGACTCGTATCACCGATGCGCGCAACCGACCTCGGTAGCGGAACCGGTCTTCTATCTGTCCCAAAGAATTCTTGGCATTTAAAGCGTGGAACAGCTGCTGAAAACGATAGCCACATTGCGGATCGCAAGGCAAGAGGAGACTCAGCAAGGAAATAGGAAACAAGAGATATCATCAAAGTGTTGTTTTTTGTTGTTTCTGGCAGCCGCCACCAGACAGTGAGATGCTTGCTGGTTGGCGTTGATGCCCACCTAAAATCTGAAACTTGGCCTTTATTTATTTATATATATATATGCAAAGCTGGTGTACGGACAAGGTTATCGGCTATCCCAAGCAGCGCTTCCTCTATTTCAGCGAACCCACAGACCTTGCGCTCTGGATACCTCTGCACCAGTACAGCGTTGTTGTTGTCTATATGGAACAGATTATGGTTCGGTGTCCGTCGAAACTTGCTCTCGAAGGACCTCTCGCGGGTGTTTACCATACCCATGCTCTGTAGTGTTTTGCCGTGGTTTCGAGAACCTCAGTATAGCTATGTGTCTCTTTCGGGCACATGGTGAGTTTATCCGTGTGCTCGACATCTGAGTTCATCTTATCATGTTAGTTTCTTAGTAGCTATGACATTTTGACTCAAAATAATTAGAGTCAACTGTGGGGGAGTGTGAGTGTTGCAGTACTCTGTAAATATATCTGCAGTTTCGAGTGGAAGATAGGGAACGAACTGTCTTCAGAAAAATTCAATCCAGCTCGATTACAAGGAAGTGATGGCCTTTACACTAGCATCTGCAGCTTTGGCAAAACGCCCGTCGTACCCAGAATCAACTCTCGAAACAGAGACGCTGCGGCGTGACTCTACTGATGCTGTAGCGTCGATCATACGTGCGAATTTCACGTTTCAAAAGACGACGCTTGGTAGTACTGCCGTAACATAGAGTGTACAGTCCAACCAGTCACTACCAGCTGCCGGCGCGCAAGTGGTGCATTTCAGTGCAGCCACAGGATAGTTATCAAAAACCACACTGACATGCACTGCTGAAAGTGGAAGATCTCAAAACGAAGAAGCAAAAAGACGTCGACCTCTGATCCACTTTCTCTAGTGGGTCCGTCCATATTTCTGTCTCAGGGGGTTAGGAAAAGTGCGCATGCTCGGCAATTCCTGAAATCCAACGCCTTCTCTATAGGCAGTCCAGTGGGGGCGGTGTACAGTCACAAAGAACATGGTTACCCTTTCCATTCAGAGATCTGCCATTGCGCGTGGGATATCCCTAAATCCAAAATGCATTGTCGCCAATGCTTGTGTGGGGTGGAAGTGCCGGGACGGACCGGCCTAGGCTAACGAAGAAGGTGCTACACGGCGTATTGTGAATCTCGCAGCAACTGTAATGATAACATCATATGTAACGCCGCTGATGAACGTCAGAACAGCATTCACTGACTGCATTGACGAAGCGTAAGACTGACGCTACCTGAAAGCTAGAGTGCTGGTTCAACTGCAAGTTCCACAGCTGCCCGCGATTCGCGCAGAAAGGATTTTACTGCCGCAGAAAGTTGTTTCTTCGGGACAGTCATGAAAAATGAATGCACGAGGCCTGCTCTCGTGGAACCACCGCAATGCCAGCAGGACTTCGCTTGAGCTTTCGCGTTATAAATAGTCTTAGCTCGTAGATGCTCACTCCCCGTACGATGACACTGATCCTCCCGGCATCTGAGCAGTACTGGCGAGAAACGACTATGGCCGAGATAATTACCGTACTATAATTACCGTACCAGCACTTAGCGTGATCCTGAGACAGTTCGAAGACCAAAATCACTGGGGAGTAAATACTATTCGTTGGACCCGTGGTTTAAATCTTGACTGTCATTGTTTACCATTTTCGAGCTCTAGTGTGTTTTTCGTGATCATGGTGGAGGGGTGGACGCCGGGTCGAAATCTTGAATGATTTATTTCCTCCAGGGAAGGCGATACACACAACACGTTTCCGGTTCTCATGCATGGAACTAGAAGATGTAAGCGGAGTAGAGTCAGTTTTCCTTCCTTCTGCGCCACTATTTTTACACACTCCTCTCACCAATCATAAAACACTTCCGCGTTTCCGCGGCAGAAAATGCTTTCAAGGATGCACACACGCCAAAATGCGCTTGCGCCGAACCCAGTCTCGCGCAACGCCATAAGGGTCGGTAGGAACGATTCAGAGAAACGGTTCCTTCTGCGTCCTTGCTCTGGCCATTAGATAGATGCGGTAACCTACGCAATTCCCAGACACACTTCAGTCTTTTCCGCTCGTTTTTCGTAGTTTCGTTTTTCATCTGCCCGGCCCCGCAACGAAAAACCGCCCTATGTCCGCTAAACGCAGGGGGCATTCCAGGCGAATCACGTGCATGCCATACACCTGTGGTCCTGAACCATCTGAATAAACGAACTAGCAGAACTCGGACGCCTCTTCCTACTTTTCTAGCGGAACCGTTTGCCGCTTCCTATCTTTCTCGCTGCAGTCACTCCATCTAGCGGCTGTCTGACCAGCTGACAGTCGCCCTTCAGAGGGCTGTCTGCGACGAATTCTTAGGACCCGCGTGAATGTGCAGGCATTTCGTCTACGGCTACGGAAGTAATGCTTGCATCTGAACGGCTACGTTTAATACTTTACGCACATATGCGTTGTTTCTTTGTCATTTACGTCTCCGTCAACCCATAGCCTCCCCTCTCTTCGCACTCTTCCTTCCTGTTTTCTATCAACCCTATCCAGTAGAGTTTCTCTTCCCCTCCGCACCACTCCCGCCTCCTGTGTTCCTTCGACTCTTCTCCACTTTGCTACTGGAACCAGATATGAGAAACTTCTTCTAAGCAGTGCATACACACAGCGCCCGCGGCTTTCCGGGCGAGGCCTCTGTCGGCGCCTCCGGCGTCAGGCAGAGCGTCCGAGCAGAGCATCGAGGCACAAGAGGCACACAAAACGCGGTGCCCACAGGGCTCGAGGACACACGAGGGCGGCGCCAAGCGACAGAGCAGACAAACGCCTTCTGCACTTTTCGTCGGCCGCGTTCCACTCGAAAACCTTCCTTCCACGCCTCTCGACGACGACCCCAAACTGGCGCTATTTCCGTGTCTGCTTTGAGACGACGCGAACGGGTACACCAGAGATTCCGGCGCCAGCTCTTGCAGCAGGGTAGAAGTTGAAAATGCTTCTTCTGCGGGTCCAGTCCGTTTCGACGGAGACGACGCGGCAGATCCGACTTTATCTGCAACCGCAAAGCACGCATGGCTTAAACAGACCGCTTGAAATGACCGAAAAGGAGCCTTTCTGACTCAGTGTGCGTGACATACAACGCGTCCACTGCACGCGTTGTATGTCACGCACCGAGAAGTGATACGAAGAAACGCCGGGGGGCTTGGCTTTCGAAAGCAGAAAGGATAAATGAAAATGCACTGAAAATCGATGAGAAACATTATAAAACGCCATCTTTCAGAACGTACGCAGATGGCCTCAAGCCCCCCCAACCACCGCGAAATAGCGGAAAGTGCGTATCATTTCCTCCACGACTGTATCTTTGCGCATACACTTGTATATATGAGTGTGTGTGTATGAAGAAATATCTGAGTCACGCCCAGAATGCCAGTGGAGACATTTATTCCAATCGTATCTCCACACAAACGCGTAAACACACCAGGTGGGGTATCCCGCTGCAGACACACTGAGCTTCGCGGAAGCTTGCTTGAACTTCAAGCGACTGAGAGGACAAAAACGCGCTTCCCTGAACTCCAGGGTGGATACAGACATGTGCAGTCGAGATTTGTACCTTCCTCGTCGGCATGTTCTCTGTCGGCGCGAGCCTCTTGCCTCTCTTGGCTGTTGGCAGTTTGGAATTCGTGGCTGCCAGTGTCTCCCGCCTCATCCTCCAACACGGACTCCGCCCAGCTTAGAACGGACCGAAGGCCTTGCTCGAACTCTCCGGCGTCTTCGCCGAAGCCCGAGCTCGGCCGCTCCCTCCGATTCACCGTGGGCGTTCGTTTCTCGAGTTCTGCAGGGGTGCCCACTACCACGCGCTGCGTCTTCCCTCTGAGGTCCTGCGAGGCGCGACCGACGCCCGCGCCCGGTGCGAAGTGACTCTCTGCAGAGCCCCCTCGCATTTCAGCCAAAAAAACGGCTACCGGATCCAACTCCGCTGCAAGGAGATCGAGACTCGACGCCGCACGGGCGTCTGCGGTCGGGCCTCTGTCTGCGAGGGTCGCTGGGGAAGGCCGGAGCGCGGCGACGCTCAGGGCCTCTGTGGGGCTCGTGTCGGCCAGAGGCTCCGAGAAGAAAGCGGTGAACGCAGAGGCTGTGTTGGCGGTAACTTGTTCTGAGTTGCCTAGGCGACTCGGCCTGGAAAGTGCTCCTCTGGCTTGGATTGCATGCATGCCTGCACTCAGGTCGAGCCGCGGCGCCACCGGGGAGGGTCCGAAGCCCGGGAGCGGGCCGCGCGCAGAGGAGTCGCCCCAGGCGTCCGCTGGAGTTCGACGAGTCCCGACGTCCGCCCCGGTGCTCGGCAGGTCGGTCCCAGCCTCCTGGGAGAAACTCCTTTCGACCGCCGCGAGCATTTCTTCTCGGCCGCCTCCCACCGCCGCGGCAGCAGCAGCTGCGGCGCCCGGCATCACGGCGCTTTTGTCTCCTGCCTCGCCTCCCAAGTAGTCGAGCCACCTGGCGTTCCTTTTTTCGGAACCGCCGAGACCCGGCGGCTCCCCACAGGGACCTGCGCCGCGTCCGAGGCGCTGTGGCCCGCATGCAGCGTCCGCATCAAGACCCTCGCCGCCGGCCAAGTACAACCAGGCCTGGTCGACAGCCGTCAAGTCGTCCAGGCTCGAACGCACGCTGGGCGGCGTTGTGTGGACAAACGACCTCGTGGAGCCCCTGCTGCCAAACTCAGGCAGACCGGTGCTGGCCACCTCGCCGTCGGACGGGCCCCGAGACAGAGTCGAGTCGTGCTCCGCATGCCGAAGCAACTGTCTCTCGGACCGAGCCGCGGATCCCGCGCCCGAGCCGGAGGGTCCTCCGCGGCCCATCGGGCTCGCGAGGAACGCAGTCGAGGGAGCCGACGCAAAGGGCAGCCAGCCGCCCTCGCTACCGTACCCACTCGCATGCGATTGATGAAGCAGCGCCGCGGCAAGCAGCTCGTGAGCCGGCTTTAGGTCGTCGCAAACAGAGCCAAAAGGAAACATGCGATCCACACCTCCGCTGTCTAAGCCACTTCGATAAGTCGAGGAAGGGAAATGCTGTTCGTCGACGGCTCCCAAGCCTGAAGTTGACTTTCTGCTTGTCCCCGGAAGCCCCCCGCCGAAGCCACGGCTGCAGCCTGAGCCGACGGGCGCCAGCTCCAGGCCTTCGCGGTCGCCTTCCCGGAAGGCCCGCAGCCCTGGGCGCCCCCTGGGACCGTGGCTCTCAGAGACAGGCGCCCCCAGGTCTGCATCAGTGCCCGGTGAACCCAGCGCATGCAGCACACTCGTGTGGAGAGGCCCGAAGTCGTCGCCAATCAAGTCGGCGGGAACGTGCAGAGGGAGCGGATCGGATTTCTCGGGGTCGGTTTCGAACGCGTCGACGCCGCTCTGTTCTCGCGCGGCTTCAACGACCTTCACGGGTCGCAGGTCACTGGAATCCCTGTCATTGACTCGCGCATGAATGGAAAGCCTCTCCTCGCCTACGTCTCCTGAGACCCTTTCACCGTTCGTTTGACTCTTTCCTGTCCCGCATGCGCTCGAGGCCTGCTCCGACGCTCTCTGACTCTTCTTCTCGTGACTATCGCATGCATGCAGCGCATCTCCGCTAACCGCCGGTCCCTCTCGGTCTTCAGGGCCACAGACCCCGCGGATTTCACGGGCGGTCTTGGGGCTTCGTTCGTCTGACCCAACAGTGCAGGTTCTCTCCTTTCGACTCGCGGCTGTCCTCGCCAGCGGCTCGAGCGGGGCCTGAGGCGCGAACGAGGCCTGCGGCACTCGAGTTGTGTCCGAGGCGCCTGCACCTCCCGTCAAAGCCTTCCGGAAGTCTTTGTTCCATCGTCCTGGCGATTGCTGCGCATGCGCTGTCTCGACTGTCTCCGCAGCTGTGTCCGCCTTGGCCTTTCCGGCAGGGCCTTTCTTCTTCCGCAGCGAGGCAGCGGGCTCATTGCCCGCCCCACCGCTCCCCACGAAAGTCTCTTCACCTGCATGCGTCAAACACTGCATGCGCGAGCGTTCCTTGCCCGCCGTTCTCCCACCCTCAAAAACTGCCGCCTCTGCACTCATGTCCTTCCCCAGACTCCCCGACAGCTGACCCTGGGGCTCTGGCGCCTCAGGGGCCGACGCCCCCCTATGCACTGCGCTCCCCGACGCCTGCTCGGTCTGGAGAAACCTTTGGACGACCTTCTCAGGGACGAGGAAGACCTGTTGTTCCTGGGCGCCGTCGCCTTGCTTCACGACTTTCCAGCCGTGTCGCTCCCGGAGTTTTACAGCCTGCGCTTCGTCGAGACAATCCACGGCCCAGTCTGGGAGCTGGCACCGGCTCAAGTCATAGGAAGCGTTCAGCGCATGCAGAGCCGCCAGCAGCTTCTGCAGCTGACAAACCTGCTCCGTCTCTGCCGCAGTGGCCGCCGCAGTGTTGGGCAAGTCCGCTGAGCCGCAGCGTCCTACACCGCCGAATCCCGCCTGGCCCGCGGCCCACACCGACTGGGGCGCTCCAGCCACCGGAACTGTCTCCTCTTCGGAGGCGACCAACGTTTCCTTCAAGGTCTCGGCTTTGCACCCACCCTCCGCTTCTCCTGTTCGCTGCCTGGCCTTCTCCGCCGTCGCCTGACCAGATCGTGCTCCCTCGATCGCCGCTACATGCGTTTTCTTGCCTTCGGTGCTGAGTGAAGGTTTCTTCCGTACCGCCGTAGAACAGGCCGCTCCTGGAGCAGCTTCCTTTTTGCGAGGCCCGCCGGGCCGCGTTGACGCCCCAGAGACCCCCGCGCTCGCAGTCTGTGAACTCGCTGGTGGAGGTCGAGGCCCCTCCGGGCGCTGAGGCCCTGCTTTGCTCGACCCACTTCCTCCAGTCTTCGCCGCACATGCATCCGGAGCGCATGCACTCGCGGCGCATAAAAACGCTACACCGCTGCTCTCCAACGCTTTCGCCTTCTTCTCGGAGATTTTCTGCGCTGCCGCCTCCGCCACGAATCCACAGTCTTCCTTTGTCGCTGCAGAAGAAGACAGCTCCCTGCTTTCGCGCCGTTCAACCGCATCGCCTCCTGTGACTCCATCCGATTTCCGCTTTCGTCGCGCGCCACCCCGTCCATCCGACGACACTGCAGCAAACGGAACTGCACGCGAAGGAACTGCCTGCGACGACGCTGCATAAGAAGCTGCATGCACCTCCTTGCTCTCGGTTCCAGCGGGAGCGGCCTCGAAACTGACGTCTCCAGTTTCACCCGACTCCGTTCCTTCCCGGCTGGAGGCTCCCGACGGAACCGTGAGGGCGCGGGCTTCCTCAGAGTCCCGAGACCTCGAGTTTCCTACACGCTGCCCCACACCAGGTCCCCGGTATGCATCGCCTTCTCTCTTCAACGCCTCTCTCTCCAGCTTCGTCTCGCTTTCCCTATCCGCCGCCTGCTGTCCGAGTCCGCCGTTTGCCAGGTCGGTTTGCATGGGAAGCGGAGTCGGTCCCGAGGAGTGTTTTTCCATGTCTTCTCCCTCGTTTTCTCTCTTGTTTTCTTTTTTGTGTTCTTTCTCGTTTTCTCCCTCGTTTTCCCGCCGTTTCTCCCCCGCCGTCGCCGGCTCGGCCGCATCGCTTCTGGTCTCGGCTCCGAGCCGCCCCGGGACCGTTCCGGAGACAGGCGTTCCTTTTCCGTTCTTCGAGGCCTTCTTCGTCGGAGCCTGGCCCGCGCCGCCCTCGGGTCGGGCGCCTCCGCTCGCGCCACCGGCCTTTCTGCCCCTCCCGCTGCTTCCTTTTCCAGCTGCGGCGGCGGAACGCTGCAGCAAATTTCCCCTTTTTGCGTCTGGCGGACTTGCGCGCAGTCCGTCTTCTTCTTGCTCGAGTTGCCGCGAATACCACTCTGCGCAGCGCTCCACCCAGCACTGATACAGGAGCCAGGCGAGTGTCGACCCCACCGCTGCGACCGCGAGGCCAGCGAAGACGAGGAACCAGCTGAGTCGACGAGCCTCCTTCTTCCCGTTTGCAGACGCTGGACGATCTGGGTACGCAAATGTATCTCCTTCGCCGCTCCCGCGGCTCCGTCCCCTGCTCCGCTCCCTGCCCCGCTCAGACGCGCTGGGCCTCTGGGGGCTCGAGGCTCGCGCCTGGGGGCCTGGAGCCGCAGGGTGCGCGGGCCGGTCTTCGGGCGCTGGGTCCCGCCGAAACGGTTCGTTAGCATCAGGACTGGAGAACGGCTTTCTGCGCGGCGAAGTGACCACACCGTCTCGCAGGAGCTTCTTCGCGCCCGTCAACAAGCCGCTTCTCTGCATCGCTAAAAGGCTGAGAAGAAGCTCCTCCGAGTCCGGCTCGAGCGGCCTTGTCTCTTCGCGCTCGCCGACACCCTCGCGCTTGAGCTCCCTGACCCAGCTCCAAACCTCGCCTCCACTCTTTCCCGCGCCCTCGCCTTTCCCCGGGCCGGAACCGGGTCTCCGTTGTTTCTCTAGGATCTGCAGGACGAGCTGGCGGTAGCAGCGGAGACCTTCTCGAATTTGCTGGACTCGCACAATCTGTTCGGCGCAGTTCGGACACGGTCGGGACTCTTCGGCGGGCATTTCTGCGTCGTCGACGTCCAAAAAGGAGCACAGCGCGGCGACCATTGCCCCGACGGTCGCGGCAGCGTCCAGCGCCGCTGTTACCGGCCCGCCCGTGGAGCCCGCGCCTTTGTCGCCGGCGAACGCCGCGCCGGAGAAGCGCCGGAGGCCCATCGACCAGCGCGGCGGAGACAGCAGCGCCGTGGCCTTCTTCTGCCGGTGCAGGAGCCTGAGGGCCTCTTCGCTCCGGCCCCGCTCCCCAGCGAGGCCCGCGGACCCCTCGGGGTGGGGACGGTACAGCTGGTAGTAGTTGTACCCACTGACGACGCCAAAGTTCGTCTTGGGTGTAGGCGGCAGGTCTCTCGTGAGCGTCTCTTTCAGGAAGGGGAGGCCTGAACTGTCGTAGAATCTTTTATCTGACGAGCTTCCGGGTCCACCAAAGTTCGGCGTCTCGTCGCTCAGCCGGCGATCTGCAGTCAAGCCGTGCTGCAGGTGCCATGTCCGCACACGGTGGAGGCATCGCATCGCCTGTCTCTGACGCCGCCGACGTTTCTCCATGTCCCGCGCTAGACAGGCTCCTGAAGGGAGAGAGCAAAACGAAACGGCCTTCAACGCTTTCTCAGGGACAGGAACGAAATGCGTCAAAACAAAGACGCGCGTCCACGTAGGGATCGCGAAGTGCAGTTCACTCAAAAGAAACAGCGAAAACAACACGGACCGGACAGAGGCGCATACACAAACAGGAAAAAAAATATGCCGAGAGAGGCTGACGCGCCGTGTGGATACCACTTCTCCTCCGAAGTATCCCACACTCATACCAAGAAACTCTAACACACAGAGAAAACGACTTCCGAACCACATACAAATATATATATATATATAAACATATAATGCATACATGCATCTAGATAGATTGATAGATACGGAGAGAGATAGGCATACATCCAGATCTACGTAGAGCGACAGATGCTTAGACACACGTGGATAGCTACACCTATAAATATAGATGTGTACACGGGTGTATCAACATGCTTGCTTTGTCACTTTCAGATGGAACTGAAGACAAATGTCAATGTGCCGCGCCACTCCGCAACTCGAGTACCAAGGCGATCAAAACTTGACTGGACTTTGGAGTCCCCTCGACGTTTCTGAAGTACAGGTGCACGCTCACGTCGTGGGCCAGAAGCGCACCGTTGCATTCGATGATCTTTCGGATCCGCATCCTGCTGCGCCTTCTCTCACGGCTTGTTGAACGCACCATAGACTAAAGCCGGAAACTACCAAGCATAGGGGATCCTCCGATTCGAGCAGTCCAATGCTAGATCACTCGTAAAGTGAAAACGCACCTGTGACATCGTCGAACTCCGTGCATCCCAGACAGACAAAGGGCAGGACGCTGCGCGCGAACTCTTCTTCTGAGGCTTCCAAAGCGTCGGGCTGAAGCAGACGCACAGCCAAGCGACTACGGAACGCGTGGTAGAAACTCTCGTCGTCCACGGCGGGAAGCCCTATCTGAGAACAGACAACAAAAAAACTCATGGATTGAAGCTTGAAAACCTTCCTTACTTGAACTTGGGCCGAGTTACGATTCGACGCCTCTCAGAGTATTCCTGCGTCACTCTCCTGACTTCTTCGAATGGAGATACACAGTGGATCATCTTCGCTTCCATGGCATGTAGTAAGTTGACATGTAATCTTCTGCTTTGCTATGTTAAGACAGTTCATCGTTACGGATATCTCATTGGCATGTTGGCGACATAAATCCAAATAATAAACCACCCGTTTTGGATGGAATTCCTTTTTTCACTACATATTCTCCAGGAGTCCAACTCGTCGTATGTACTCCCCAGAAGAAGCAGAAAAATCATGCTGCCTCGCAGGTGAACACTCCCACCACGAGGGTCCTGACCACGGTAGCATCTGAGTAGTTTTCTCCCGGTGTTCCGACAAATCAGGTGAGGCCTGTATGAAACCCCGCGTAGGAGACAGCCCTGGAACACCGCACGAGTCGGCCGGCATGCACGATGACGTAAAAATATCGTTGACTTCACTCCTTATTTTAAGATAGCAGTCGGGTTTTTACAGCTTGCGCCGATCCTCCAAAGGCCATCATCCGTTAACTCGAGACTAAGAGACGAGGCAAATCCCCCACAGGGGCATTACCCGTTTATCGCCGGTCCCCTCAAACCCGTTTTCTCTCGCTGCATCTGCGACCTTCTTGCACGATTGCTTTCCTTACCTGTTTCCGGAGTTTGTTTTCCAACCGCTTCACGCAGTGACTCATGAGCTGCAGAGACAGCGGACTGCGTTCCGACCCGGCGGGGTGTCCAGCCTCGACCTCGACCTCTGTCTCCAGGTGCCATCGGCAGAGCTCATCTGCTTGTTCTTCCTCGAGCTTTTCCCGCATGCTGCCCTGGACACTCGCCGTGGGCAAAACGCGATGAGCGCTGCAGCGCCCCCCTGCGCAGACGCGTTGGCGCGCTCTTCGCGTTCGCGTCGCGTGAGGCCCCGCAGCGTCTGGCTCCCTCGCCCCAAGTGTCTCCTTTTCTTTCGGCCCCGGCGTTCTGGCCACGCA
This sequence comes from Toxoplasma gondii ME49, assembly GCF_000006565.2. Lineage (NCBI taxonomy): Eukaryota > Apicomplexa > Conoidasida > Eucoccidiorida > Sarcocystidae > Toxoplasma > Toxoplasma gondii. The sequence continues at coordinate 462,251 of NC_031480.1, read as the reverse complement.
GACGCCGTCTTCCAGAGGCGACGCAGTCGTTTCTCCGGGCGCGCCTCTGGTGATCTCTGGGCCTGCAGCCTGCCGCGAGAAGCCCAACAGCTGTTCCTGAAACTGAGAGAGCTTTCGACAGGGGCCTTGTCGGTTCTCGGCGCCTTCCTGGTCTCGTCTTGAACTCGGATTTCCGTGACTGTCGGAGCCCACATCACGTCTCTCACCCTCAACAGAGAAACCAGTGCCCGCGAACTTCCCGCCTTCTCCCCCCGCTTCACTCTCTGACGTTCGCGGCGCCTGCGCACCCGCCTCAAACTCCTGCTGCTGCTCGGCTTTCCACCGTCTACACACTTCCCCGTATGTTTCGTCCTCGACGCCTTGCTCGTGGACCGCTTCAGCCACGAAGGTATTCTCCGGTACGAAGGGATAGCGATCCAGGAACGAAAGGAGATTCGCCGCCCCGTTCGCGCCCGGGGCCTGTTTGAATGATTCGCCGGCAACGTCCTGCAGCGAGAGAAGCAGCGAAGACGACGACAAGGACGCGTGGCAGAGCTCGAAGGAAGGCGGCGGCATGAAGTCGAACTCGCCGCCTTCCTCGAGATCCAAGAACTCTTCAAACAGCCTCGGGTCCTCCTCAGAGGTCCCAAACTCCCTGCGCTCGTCTGGGTATCGACTCGCCGCCTCAGAAGCCCCAGCAGCGGGCCGAGGGGCTCCTGCATTTCTCGACGCAACAGCCGATTCGGCGGTTGGGTTCGGGGACAGGCCCTGAGGGCAGACCGCGCGGCGAGGCCTGCCTGCGGTACGCACTGCGCGCAAAGCCTCGTCTGCGTGGCTACCGTGGTTCCTGTCCGCGCCGCTCAAGGCGAAGATCGCGTAGGTGAAGTCGTCCGTCACCAGCCACCAGCCAGAGATCATGGAAGAAGTCAGACTCATCAGGAGAAAAGACAGTCCGACCACGCGCAGCAAGAACCGGAAGTCGCACGAGTGATGCAGAGCTGCCCACCCTGAGAAGCGCAAAAAACAAAGTCAAACAACTCGAGGTAAAGAGAGACCCGAGAACTCCGCAACGGTCCTGTGGGGGCCAGCGTGCACACTCTCGGGAAGACAAAGAACGAGCCGCCTCCGATCTCCTCGCTTCTCTTAAACATCCAACCGCTTCGAACTACCAACATGCGGACATCTTCACCTCCTACTATAAACAGTGGAGCACACAAATCTACATACACAGACAGGATATAACTGGATACAATCTGCGAAACTTTATAGACATGCATAAAGATATATATATATATATATATATATATATATATATATATATATATATATGTATAGGATTTACATGGATGCGCTTTGCGTGTCTTTGTACAAACGTATGTCTAAGCATGTGTACATGTTCGTATATGAATGAAGTGACGGTTTAATAGATGTGTATGGAGACCTGACTCCGAAACGAAGCTTAACCCCACGAAGGACGAAATCGGATAAGCATTAGCAAAAGCGAAGAGTGTGACAGGTAGCACCATTTCTGCCGAATCGCCGAGGGCTCTCTCCGTCTCTGTTCACAAGCGACACCCTGGAAAACAAAACACAGACTGTTTCTCTCTTCCTCACTCACTCCCATCTCTCCCTCGTTCGTCCTTTCCCTCTCTCCTGTCCTCGAAAAGTCTTTGGCTTCTCTGCCGACCTCGCTGCTCTCCCTACCTGACTTGAGGACACCGGCAACGCCCGCGAGGAAGCAAACGCAGCGGCGCCGCAGCCGCGCCAGCCTCCCGATTCCCCCCTCGCCTTCCTCTGTGGGGGCTCCTCCACTGCCTCCTCCAGTGCCTCCTCGGCCTTCCCCGTGAGTCCCCGCCGCGCCGGCACAGGTCGCTGAACTGGTAGCTTTGTGGGTTCGGTTTGCGGACTGAAGCTCGGGGTGGCAAGCGCCTCGACTTCTGAGTTTCTCCTCAGCGAAACGCGAGTTGTCCGCGGAGAGCCAGGCCAGAATACGCGCACTGAGCGTCCCCACTCCGCATGCAACGCCCCAGCGCCGCAGCGGCCGCCAGAAGAAACCCAGAATGGTCGGACCTGTCTGCATACGAAAGAGAGAGGGAGGCGCCGCAGAAAAAAAGGCGTCACGAGATGCTTTTCTACACGACGGCCTCTGTTTGACTACATTTCTGAAGCTTATTCTTGCTCTCAAAAAGAGGACGGCCGAACTGGAGAGTGTGTAGTTTTTTCATGAAAAAACCGACTTCAATGAACGTTTCGGCGCGCGCGTCAGGGTTTTCCACTGGAGACAGACACCGACAAAAGAAGACGCAGGACTCGAGCGCGGAGACACTTGTCACTCAGCTCAGATGTGGCGCCAGAGATGAGTATGGTGAAAGGAGAGAAGACGCAGAGAAGGAGTGAAATTCGGAAGTCGCGCGCATGTGAAAAGGAGACAAACCAGGGGGAAACGAGATGCGAATACCGCGAGCACAAGAGCGTGTCGGACTCGAGAAACGGGGAGAAAAGAAAACTTCAAACAGCACTCGAGACACCCCGCGCAGTCGCGGACGAATGACAAACTGAGCAGGAAAGATGACACAAATCAAATGAACTGTTTCCAGCTCCTCCGCAAGCGTTCATCAAAGCTCATGTCCCGATGAAGTGACGAGAGCTGAAAACGCAACACTGAGAACAACAGGCCCTTCCTCCAGTAAAGGGCAATCTCAGGCGGGGACTGGGGACATGCACCTAGGCGAAACGCGACAGAACCTGAAACTCCCCAACCTGCATGATCTTCACGGCTTTGGATGCGGTCAATGTCTGTGTACATGCGTTGGCATGCGTTTACCTCTCCGATGCACTCGCAGACTCGTGCCACTGCGGACGGAGTCGCGGCGTAGTGGAAGAAAAGCAGAAGGAACGCGACGCGCACTGCCGACTCGCCGTAGATTTCCCTGCCAAGAGAAAACGAAATCACTTCAGCAAGAGGTACGAGAGAGCTCGAATCACAAAGTCACGCAGGCGTCCGCCGGTTGACGCAAAACATCCGGCAAAGACCCAAGGCTGCAGAGGGACCGAAAAACCTCACGAGGTGTCGTTGCATCCACTTGACTCTTTTCTCTGTACATTCTCCGTCGCAGGGTGGACAAACGTTGTCGTCACATTCTGCCGAAAACGTATGTAACTTTTCCCCTTTGAGACGCCAGCAAACGCTTCACGGAAATCCGTACTCCGGTCAGAATACAAGCGTTCTACCGAAGGAACAGGATCTGGAAACAGCGAAAATGGATCGATCCGGGAGCCCGCTCCACTACAATAACGCTGCCTTTCAGCTGGAGACCATCGTCGCTTTTCAAGTCCATCCCAGACTGTTCGTTTCGATCTATTCACTTGGGCCATTTGTCTCCATAGGAAAGAGCACCTCGGGACGCATAATAGCGGCGCCGACTCAAGTTCCTTCTCTAAATTGAACATGAAGAAGAAGGAGACTCAAAGAAACTCTTCCCTGCAACTAAGCAACCGTAAGTAGTGAGTACTTTCACCTGCCTCGAGGAGTCCACCGAAGTGGCAGTTTGCTCACTGCGTCCAACGGACCAGACCAAAAGAAAAAAGAAGCCCAAAACGGCGCTCGAAAGAGCAAAACGCAAAGGGCACAGACAGCGAGGGCCGAAGCCAAGAAGAGAAAAAACCGTTACCTCCAAGGCATGTAGAAACTCGAGGCCGGTCTGAATTATCTACAAGTACCATCGCTACTGCGGCGAAAGGTGCAGACCAAACGGTCTCCCCACAGTGGACAAATCCGAAGAGCCGCCGAGGTACATCGCGACAGGATTTTTCCTCAAGCAAAAACACCCACTGCTTTGCTTAACAACAAAGCTCCCGTCCCTGAAAGAAGCGACTGCTTTGCCTAGAGACACCGGCACTTACTCAACCAGAACGTCGTGAGTCAGATCCGAGATGACTTCTCCTAGAGAAAACGCAGTGCCCACCGCGAGGCCAGCGTAGAGCGCGAAGAGTTTTTCTCCGCATCCAGCCTGTAGCGCGAAAACATGATGAAAAAAAGCAGCTTTCTCCCAACGCTCGATTGAAACCATCCATGAAAGTAGATTCCACTGCACTTTCTTCTTGTATGTATCCTGTTTGAGGCTCTTGTACATCTATCGTTGTCTACGCGGCCACAGCAGAACGAATGGAGATCCGCCCCAGCGGCAGCAGCTTACGGAACGTTGGACCGGACAACTGCGCTACGACGGGCAAGCCATGAGGCAACATTCTTCACAAACTCTAACAGAGAGGACCTGGAGAACCTCGATCAGGGACCGCGGTTCAAAAAGCATGCGCGAGTTCTTTCTGTGCCGTCTGCATGCGTTGTACCTGTCGCACGACGAACTCGGCCAGAAAGAGGATGACCAGGAGCGCTAGTCGGAGAGCCGATTCGTCTGCCGGCTCATCTCCGAAAAGGGAGAAGAAGAAAGGAAGCAGGAGTACGCGAGCCGGAATGAAGGCCGCAATCAACACCACGACAACAGCCTTGAGAAAGGGGACGACGCAGACGTTGCGGCAGTTCAAGTAACGCGTGTATCCCTGAACCTGGGGAGCCCGCAAGAGAGAAAGGAGCCCACAGACGCGCATCTCATGAATCCAAGGAGGCGACGACCTTATGTCGCCTCCTACAAGTGTATTGTGCTCGCAAAAGACGGCGAGCACAATACACTCTCGGCTCTCCGTTCCCCATGTCTTCTCTTCGCCTCCTGAGGCAGACAGGGCCTTCTCGACGTGAGTCGCGTCGCTCTCTGCGCGCCAGCGATAAGCACCCCCAGCGTCGCTGAATGCACCGATTTTTGGATGGTCCTCCACTGCACTTTTAACCAGTGTTTATCATGAAAACACCGCCTGACCACCAGTGAGGATGCGGCGTCCAGTGAGGCAAAAAAACTGCTTGGAAAAGGGAAACGCACCTCCTTCGCCCGTTCAAACGCATGCGCGAAAACTCGCGTCACCTCGCTCTCGACGCCATGCCACAGGATCGCGACGTCCAACGGCGTGTGACCTGCATGGTTTCGATGAATCACACACCTCCACCTGCATGCAGCCACAGGCACCGAAGAAAGGGTTCTCGTAGCCGAATGGAAGAAAGGGCAACCTGCGAGTCTCGATGACACAGCGCCGACCGCGACAGAAAAACGGCTTCCCTGCACAGTGTCGAAAGGCGCGACAGAATGCATGCAGCTGCTCTACGAGTCTCTCAGGACAGCAAGTCAGTCAGTCTACTCCGAGCACATATCGAAATGGGCCGGTGCGCCCGTACGCCAACGCGTTGCCTTAGAGTTGTGTGGTGTCTGCGTTGCGGTGACCTGCGCGCTCGAATCGACTGCAAATCCTGGACGACTTCTCAGAGACACCAATGCCGGTGTTCTCTCGAAAGAAGACGCTGCACCTCACCTCTACACCCAAGAACCCCAGCCGCTCGAATACACTTCGGACAAAAGGCGAGAAAGAAAAAGGACTGTGTACGAATTGAACAGCCTGGAGAAAAAACAGCGACTCTTCCCCAATTTGCGGAGGTCAGCGACAAAATCCGAGGGGAATAGCGGAGAACCTCAGCCGCCGGTTGCCTTCTTCTCTGCTACCTCTCCGAGGCCCGTTCCTCTTTCAGCTGTCCACTCGGGCGTTTCAAGACAACGGCTCCACATCCAGACTCGGTCCAGACTCGGTCGTGTGCCGGTGCTTTTTTCATCAACCTGTCAGTGAAGTATCAACAACCAGGCAGTTCGCTTACCACGTCGTCGGGGCGACTTCGCACGCAACGACTTGCAGGACGTCAGTGCATCCAAACCGCGCAGCGAAATGCAGAACAGTCGACCCGTTCCCCAAGTCGGCCTGCCGTGGAGCACACACCCACAGATTTCAGCGTTTTCTCATTTTTAAGCAGTTCAGTGTCTCCTCTCTTCCTCGAGCAGTCAGCCTGTTATAGATATACTGGCGAGCCCGGAACTGCAACTCGCTGGTGGCAACGGCTTTGCGTGAGAGCTTCAAAAACAAAGCGCGAGGCGAACTCCTCCGAAACGGGATGTCTACTCGACATAGAGAGACACACAACGGCCCACCGCAGTGTCTCTGTCACCTCGACGGATGCCGATGAAGCCAGAACATTTTCTTGTTCCGGAAAAGAGACCCGAACTGAATTCTTCCCAGGTCGAAAGTTGAACACAAACTGTGCTTCATACACACGAAGCCACTATGTTGCACATCCTGCTGCATATTAACAAACTGCCACTTTTCCCCAGTTTCTGATCTCCGTTTAGCTCTCGGAGCTATCGTCGGAGCGCCCGTTCCTCATTGGGCTGCTCAACAACAAGGCGTAAAGAAGTCGACATAGAACGCGGGGAAGCGGATGCACAAGCGCCAGCTCGTCCAGCAGTGGCGATAAGAGAGAGAGACGTAAAACGAAACGAGATATTCAGAAACGTCCAACCGAGTAACCTGTGGCGTCGTCCACACTTACTGTTGTTACGCTCGGCTTCCCTTCTTTTTGAAAAGACATTCTATCTACAAGGTAGCGCTCTCAGTATCTGTGTCATCTCTAGGTTCATGTTGCAAGACCACAGGACAGGTTCTGTGAGGACATAGGTTCCGCCAGCCTCTAGAAAGCTCTATAACTCGATGTCAAGTGATGTTTGTCGGCTAAAAAGCGTCGTTTCCGAAGGAATCCTCCTGCATCCAAAAATCCGAATTGTCAATCTCCTCACACAGGACAGTAGATACGAGTGTCCCCACCCGATCTCCTGTTGTTCGTCTACTGACCTGAAATGCCATCTACATATCTACCTATCTCCGAGTAAAGAACCTAGAAGATCCAATCTTGAAACCCACAGCGCGAGGAAAGTAAAACGCGTTTCCATACGCAGTGGGAACGGGGTTCCGTCTCCTGTGGACCGCATTTCCTGGCCACCATCGATCGACGACCCCCCCCCCTCACGCATCCCGTCTTTCCTGCACTTTGTTCACGTCCCGGTGGAACCTACCAAAACGGAGTAACCGCGCGAAAACATCCAGGGATGCGTCAAAAGTTCGAACATCGTCTCTGTCCCCTCGCCCGCCTCGCATGCGCCTGTACCCGATCCGTGGCGTCCCCGCCAACTCGTGAAGACCGAAGCAGCAGCTTCGTCGGCGAGGAGCATCCGAACGAGAAGCGGGAAGTTTTCGCGCACGGCGACCGCGACCGGATGGGGAGAAAGCTCGTATTCCAGATGCGACGGCAGCCGGTCAGGTGCTGCAGCTGAGGCGCGGTCTTGGGCTGTCAGATGACGTTTGAAGTACGCCTGGGTTCCGCAAAGCCAGTCCCCACTCGCCTCCAGCAGGCGCCGTAGCTCGGCCTGCTGGGCCGTCGAGCAGGGCCCCTCACGCGCGGTCACGAAACGCTGGACCGCCGCCAGCAGTCGCAGACGTGCGAGGCACGCAGCCACGACGAAGGCCTGAATGAGTTGCTGAGCGTCTTCGCGCCTTCTCCGAAGATAGGCCGAAGTCACGGCGCTCCCTGAACCCGCACTGGACCCGCGTCCGCCGGCGCCTGTGTCGCTGGCAACGTCGGAGGCTGGCGGCAGAGAGAAGCGGAGCGCGTTCTTTTCGGCTCCACGATCTGCGGCGGGAACCTCAGAGGCCGCAGCGCTCCGGGATGGCCGGGCAGCGAAGGACGCCGCCGAAGGACCGGGGACGAACAAGCGAGAAGACCACAGGTCGCTGAACGCGCCTGTTGCACGCAGCGTCGACGGGGCGTCCTCGGAGCCTCCAGGGGAAGTGGGACCTTCCTTGGATCGAACCGTCTCTTCGCTAGGGAGGGATGTCCCGTTCTGCCCGTTTTGCTCAGCTGGCGGGTGACGGGCTTCCCGTTCGATCCCCGTGTCTGCCTGAGGGGAGATGCTTTGGGAGGACGGGAGCCTGTCTTTCGCGGCACTGAGAGCGAGGAAGAGGTGGACGGCAGTCCGCGCGCGGTGGAGGACTCCCAAGAGGTCACAGAAGTCCTCTACTCGCGGGCGATAGGGTCCCAGGTGGCTTCCGCCCTCTTCGCGAACCTCCTCGCTCTTGCGGAAAACGTACTCTCTTCGCCAACTGCTCGCACCCAGACCCGCAAAGGAGCCCCCCAACAAGCCAGAGACACGCGGATTTTCCTCGTCCTCGCTTCGCAGTAAAACATTCTCTTCGTCGTTCTTCTTTTCCCTGCGGAACCGGCCCCCAGGTCCCTCGCGCGCCCCGCCGCTCGCAAGCGGATCCCCCACCATCACCAGCTGCCGGCAGTAGGCTTCGTCGACCGCGGCGGCGGTCGACGGGACCCCTGTGAGGCCCAGAATGCAGTGCGCCGCATGCAGATGAACTGGCAAATGCGCGAGCCGCTGTCTCTGGTTCTGGGCGAATTTTGCGGCGGCCTCCGCTGCCGAAGGCGCCCAGGTCTGGGCTCCAGACACCACGCCGCGGCCCCCCTGCTTCCCGCCCCGCGCCCCAAGGAGCCCCGCCTGGGGACCCGACCGAACCGTGCAGACCGGGATGAACAATCCGTCGTGGCCGAGAGGCGGGCTGTTGTCTCTCCTCCGCGGCAGCAGAAGGTCGCATGTGCATCTCTGCATCGCGTTCGCGTAGTAGAAGAAACAGTGCCTGTCTTGGCTGCATGCGCATACAGAAGCGCCTGGAACCGCGCCTGAGAAGCCGGCCGAGGAACCTGCATGCGACCTAACCGTCCTGCAGGTCCCTTCGCGTGACCCAGTGAGGCTGCCAGGGTTGCCCGGCCTCTCTGAATCTGCTTCGGATGTTCCAACCTTGACAAGACTCAGAGGAAGAAAAAAACTCATGGGTGGCGGCCTCAGGTCCACGCGCAGGTTCAGCGAGCAGAATCGGCAGGCGTCGGCGAAAAGCCATTTTCCCGTCCAGAGCTGCAGGAGCCACTGTAAGATTCCGGACTTCTCCGCCGCTTCTTTTTGATCGCTAGAGGAGTGGAGCGGCTGAGGCGGCTGCAGCCCAGACGCCCGCGCGAGCTGGCGGGGCGCTGGGCCTCCTGGCGTCCCCTTTCCACTCGTCCGGCTGCCTGAACACCGTTGACGCCCTGGGTTTCCAGTCGCGCCTGTCGCGAAAGACCCGTTTCCGCCGCTAGCGCTCTGATGTGAATCTACACATCGATCGTTGACTAGGAAAACGGGGGGGACGCCGCCGGGAAGGAAACCGAGAGTGTCCTCCAGACAGCTCGACGGGCGTGTCTGCCGCCTTCTACTCATCTCTCCAGGCCCAAACTCCTCGCCCAATTTCTCCGCACATTCCGACGCGCAAAACTGCCTTTCCCTTGCGCAGCTGCACGCGGCTTTGCCGCCGCTGGAGCCCCCCCAGCCGGTCCCAGCGGCGCCAGGGACCCCTACGCGCCAGACAGATCCCGCGCCGCCGCCTGCAGCCGCGACCGCGGCGGGCCACCAGAGCGTCTGGAAGAAGGGGAGCGCTGCGAAGGAAGGGTTCCCCGTGACGGGGAAGAGCCACCCGCCGAAGACGGCAGGGAAGAGTTCAGGAGTGAAGAGCAGAGGGGCAAAGACCGGGCGTTGGTGTGGACTCTGCTGCATCAACTGCAGGAGCGGCGCGTCGTGAACCACTGCGGCACAGGAAGGGTCGTCGCAGCTGCTCACGACGAAGCCCGCCTTCTCCGCGGCATTCATCCAGCGCGCGTACTGCCAGTAGTCCTCGAGGCTGGACCTTGTGGGGCCTGTTCCAGGGGCGACGCAGCGCCCCACTCCGGGAAAGTAGCAGGGCGCCGAGTAAAAGTCAGCTTGTCTCCGGTCCGTGCGGCGCGGAATCGCGGCCACAGCTGCCGCAGGCCACCACCGCCACCAGAGGAGATAGGGAAAGAGACCTGCGGTGCCTTCTCGCAGGTCGCCTGCGGGCTTCTGCGAGCGGGAGAACCAGGCAAACGCGCGAGACGCCCGCGACGCCCGCCTGCGACAGCAGCGGGCTTCGGACTTGTTTTTTTCCGGGAACTGGTCGACGGCCCGCGCCGCGAGGTTTCTCTCGGCCCCGAAGAAGCTCTGCTCGGCCCCAGTGAAGTCTGGAGACAAGTCCAGGACTGTGCCGAGTTGGCGACACGATTGAATCCAGACAGTCAGAGCGGCAGTGAGCCGCGTCAGGGAAGAGAGCGCGTAGTCGTCGTCGAAGTCAGGCCAGAGAGAAGCTAGACTTGCCCAGAGGCCCGCGGCCGCAGAGGAGGAGAAAGGCGAGACCGTGGCGCATGCGCCGGTGGATGCGAAGTCAGGAAGTACGGGAAAGAACGTGGAATTGATAAGGTAACTCATATACTCACAGGCGCCCTCTGTGCCTGCAGACCCGACGCTCAGAGTCCAGTTCTCGTCCTGCTCCCTGGCGACTGCCAGCTTCCCGATTGCCGCAATGCCCTGCGCATGCAGCAGGTAGTCTCGACGTCGAGGACAGAACTGGAGACAAAGCAGGCGCCAGAGCGTGAGGAGACACAGACTGGCAAAACCGACGGCAGCTGCCGCACAGCTGTACACTCCGGCTAGGCACTCCCAGAGCCTTCCCAAAAACACCCCCAGAAGTTTGCCGCCGCGCGACTTGTCAGATTCCGCTGCCGACGCCTGAGGCTCGTCGAAGCCGAAAGCGCCGCCATCGCCCTTTGGTCCCAAGCTCGTGGGGCCGGAGGTGCGAGGCCAGAGCCGCGAGAGACGAAAAAGTCCCGAGAGGAACTGCCAGAAGGAAAAGGTGAGGAAGCCCGCGAACGAGGCCCAGGTGCCACCCTCTCCACCAGCGGGAGAGTCCGCTCCTGAAGTCTTCACCTCTTTCAAAACGAAGTGCGTCGAGCGGCCCTGGCCACCACCGGACGGGCCTTGGGGCTGGGAAGCTGGCCCTTGACGGGCCTGTTGCCCCCTGCCCCGCCGCATGCTGCAGAGGCGGGTCGCGGGGAGGTCTGGTAAAGAAGGGGAAGGTGAAGCATGTAGGGTGAAAGCGGGTGAAGCAAGTAAAGGCGGGTGAAGAATGGAGGGGAAGAGCCGGTGTAAGGCTGAGGGCCGCACGCGGGGAAAACGCCGTCGTCAGCTTCAACGGTAAGCAAAGATGGAACACCAATGGAGTTAAGGTGAACGCGGCCGCAGAAAAAAGCCGTGTATGGGGGCGGAAACTTGCACGGCAAGGTCGAGGCAGGGGGTGTCTATACGGTGGCGCTGAGCAGCCGTGGAAGCGAAGTAGGTGAGGTTTCGACCCCACGATCTAGCGCGGCCAAAGGCTGCGCCGTGTTTCTCCGACCTGCCTGAAAAGCAAAAACACTACGCGACAAGAGAGACGCCGGACAATCAAGCTCCGAAAGTAGCGCGCCGCCTTCCCTGGTCTCGCTGCGACGGACAACGGAGCGGGCTGAGAGGAACACGTGCATCGTCTTAAGGCCTCTGCTCCCCGACGCAGCGGATGGTGCAACCGGTTGGAACAGAGCATCTCTGAGCCGGTTCTTTGGAAAAAAAGGGAAATTCCCCGCGTTTAGTCATGATTTCCGAGAAAGACAACCAAGGACACGCGGGCGGTAACGGCGCATGCAGTCTCCAGTGGCCTCGTCCACGGAAGCCGCCCGCCTCCTACCGTCGTGGCGCGTGATCCTACCTACGAAACGACTGTCGAAAAAACTCTAGGTTGTCAGTTGCTGCAACGAAAGGGCGAGAAAAAACTGGACAAGCGGATGGACCCTAAAAACCGGTGGCGTGCCGTGCGCACTAGCTCAAGTTCAGATCTGCCTCTCCGCCGCACCGATGACACTTTCCGGGGGCCAGGAAGATGGCAAACACGCGGAGAACCGGAACTGTGTGCGCTTCGCCGTACACGAAGTGAGGACGAAAGTTCATCATGACTTGCCAGAACGAACTTTGCTGAGAAAAACATTCTTTCCAAGCGCGGTTACCCCCACGCAGTGGGTGCTGCAACCGAATGCTGCCTCTCGCAAAGATCCGTCACCGTCGCGCTGCGAAAGCTTCGCAACGGGTGTCCCCAGTCGAGGCGCGGTAACTGAACTCGAGTTCAACCGGCAGGTGGCTGCATGCGCTTTCCATCGACGACAACCCCGACAGAAGCGTGAAATCCGTGAAAACGTCCTCCCCAGTATACGCATGCTTGATACGGGAGAAAGTTTGGTTGGGACGGCACGCTGCACAAGACGGAAACACCCTCAAAACCCGACTAGGCATCACCGCAAAGCCGCCGAAAACGCGATGCGTGGTTTCGGTCTCTGGCGGTCCCAGCCCTCCAGCTGTCGTTAAAACAAGGAAACAGCCTCGATTGACAGTCGCTGCTATCGGAATGAGGTGATTGCCACAAACGGAAAGATTCAGCACGGCCGCAGTGGTGAGACACCTCCGCGGGCGGGAAAAGTGTAAGACCGAACATGCCCGCTGAGGCGACCACCAACAACGTGCCTACCTCAACCGCTTCTGGGCACCCAAAGACGGTTGCATGACAGCGAACCGTCAACACAGAGTTACGTCAGTGATTTCACAGGTTGCGTGTGCTTGGAGCATCACTGTTGCTCGAGTGTGCTTGTCGCATAACTCTATCCATGCAAAAAGGAGACACACACGAATGGCGTCCCCCGAAAGTATCTAAGCCTGTCGATTTTCGAAGGATGCTTGCAGAGTACCCCAAGAAAATAGGGCCCCTGACAGTGTCTGAAAAGAAGCGAGAACGCGTCCGAAAAGTGCAAAGCCCGCGGCTGCGATCGAAAGTGGAGTGGACTGTGTCAGCAGACACCAGGTGATCAAATGCGGGAACGAACATATTACCAACGATGTGGAGGCGTCCAAACCAGAAACTCGCGACCGATGGGCTGATACGTAAATCGTGAAGTGAATGAGATCATCAGCGGGCAGAATCAAGAGAGATCTTTTAATGCGTTTCAAGTGAACCCGCTCGCCTACCGGTAGCTCCAGCTCCAGTTACATCGCATATTACATAATAGACGCACGAAATGATTTGCAAATGACCTCTCAGCGTCATGTCCCAGCCCTGTACCTCACGCTGTTGTAGCAACAATTTCAAGCACAAACACAAAGCACAGCGTGCATATTTGGCTGTTCGTGGAGGAATCGGTCGACGAACACGAAAATCTTAAACAAATTTTGATAGCGACAGCGACCAACTCAAAAATGCTCTGAAACGATTCGTGGGAAAAGCTTCGATGAGTCTGAGTGGCAAAACGCAGCAACCACAACGAGGGGCTGTATGCCCCATATTATCTTCTCATCTTATTCCCAGACACCATTCACTTGATTGCTGTGAACGTACCATGCTGTGCCATGTAACGCGTTTGAACAAACTGGTCCGGACAGGGACTCAAATTACTCTCTCGCTACCATGAGCAAACGAGTGCTCGTCAGGTTTTGATGCTATCGTTTGGATGCCGAAAAACCCGTGCAGCCTTTGTTTCTTACGAAGGATGACCGAGAGGGGTCAAGAGAGGACCGGCAGAGCACTGTTGTGCCCCTGCTCATCCATAAAAGGCCTAATTTTAGCGGAAAATTCATTCAGCAGCGATATCCAAGCCCCCGGTACACGAACTGACAGACGGGTGTTGCAAGCAGAGCAGTGACACAGCTAGGCAGAGCACCATTGGTGACCCCGTAACCAGCATAACGATGTTTACCGCGGAGTGTTCGTTTTTCTCTCGGGGTGGTCGTTCGAAGGGTGGATTCTGTCAGGAGGAGCAAGCGAACTTGCAGAGTTTTCAACGCAAACTTTCGACCACGCTGCCACACTGAGGCATGCAGGGCCTGTCCGACGTTCATCGCGGCGATCCGCCGCCGCACGGATGCACATGCAAAAGTCATCCTGCTCCGCTCCACCCGCCTTGGGTCCGCGTGCGTCTGCTTGCGCGTCGTCCCATGTGCAGTTAAACGAGACTTCGATGCCACAAAAAAGCGTCTCCATGTTACTTTTTCGCGCTCCTTACTACTCAGGGGGAAGCATCAGAGGAAACCCGCTTGAATCCCAACTCGCAAAGTCGAGGAAGGTACTTGACTGTTGTCAGCTGCACGCAGCTGTCCTGCCACTGTGACCGTATGTGTATCTGAGTGTCAGCACTCGGCACCTACACTCTATCGCGACATTTTTCGGTTTTTACCAAGCCCATTTCAGAGAGACACAATGTCGTGCGACGTCGGTGTTTACGGCCTTGCGGTGATGGGTCTGAACCTGTCCCTGAATATGGCCAGCAAGGGATTCAAGGTGTGCGTTTGCAACAGGACACCGAGCAAAATCACTGTTGCCGTCCAAAAGGCCCAGGAGCAAAAACTCAAGAACTACATAGGAATTGAGGCAACAAGTGAATTCGTAAGCTGCGAATGCGCTTGCCAGCCTGTGACAGTTGCTGATTTGTGCGAGATGGCGACTCCAGCTCGCTAGGCTGCTTGCTTGTCTAATATGGACAACTTGAGCTCCGCCTCTGATGTCCGTGTCGTTTTTCTTCTGGCGCTATTATGTCACTTCACAGCGCAACTAAGGACGATATGTGCAACCTTAGACAATCGGTTCGCCCGTGTACGCGGAACCTGATCTACGCACTACGGATGCCGCTGTTCGGAACCACCGTCGCCGCTGCTTTGAGATAGAGTTGGCGAACCGGAAGTCAAAATCAAAACGCATTTCATCGAAAACGTTCTACACAAAAACACTGCATCGGCTTACAGCGACACCTATTCGTTTAATCTGCGTGCAAGTCGAGCGTTCTTGGTCGGTGTCCACTTGGGGCACATAGTTCTTATCGCAATCGCACCGTCGTTATCACTTCTTCGTTTCCGTAGGTAGCTGCGCTGAAACGGCCCCGGAGAATCGTGATGATGGTTCAGGTAAGTTCGAAGGAACTGAAGATGCTAAAGGCTATCCGGCCAGGAACGTTCCGTACTTTGCGAGTCCTCATTGTCGCATTCACTGACCGCGGTTTTCCCGTGAAACGCGGTCGGATGCCGCCGCTTCTGTCCGGCTTGATCTTATCACTGGTCTGTTCGTTATCCTCTGCTCTGCCCCGGCCGAACGGGCTTACCGTTGAGAGCCGATCATTTCCTCGCTCGTGCACATGGTTGCACTGCTCTAATTCCATGTTCTGGCTTGTGGCTTCTCAGTGCGGCGCACCGGTGGATGCGCTTATTGAACACTTTCTGCCTCTACTCGACAAGGGCGATTGTTTAGTCGACGGCGGAAATGAATTTTTCGAGAACACAGAGCGCCGTGGAAGACTGTGTGCGGCGAAAGGCATCTTGTGAGTGGTGAAAAATCACGTCAGATGGCTGGCAGTCTGCGAGCCGCTCCGTTTTTACGCGTCTTCCTCGCTTTCGAAGGCTTCATTTTCTGCGCGGCAACGCCGTCCATAGACGACGGTCACGCGTCTCCAAGTTGTAGCGTAGCCATCAAGCAGTGTAGTCTCCAGGTTGCCGTTGTGTCTGGAAGACGTTAGATCCCGATTATTCCGTCCGCCCCGTGGAAGGAATCTTATGTAATGGATCTTGGGTTGCATGCATATCCGAGTTTCCGCTTCACACAAGCTGACTGTCAATCAGCGTGCTGTCCCCTCGTGTATGTCTGATCAGATACATGGGGCTTGGCGTCAGCGGTGGCGAGGAGGGGGCTCGCTACGGGCCGTCCTTAATGCCGGGCGGGAGTCCCGAGGTGTGGGAACTGATGAAGCCCATTCTGGTGCAAATCGCCGCGAAAGTCGACCCGAACGGAGCTGTCCCTGCCCCGGGAGCTACGACTTTTACACAAGCAGAACTGGAGAATGCCTGCGTCACGCACATTGGTCCAGGTGGCTCAGGGAATTACGTTAAGATGGTCCACAACGGCATTGAGTACGGCGACATGCAACTCATTGCAGAGGTCCGTGATGCCAAGACTCTGTCAAGGGAACCAGGCAGAGCGTCGAGGTGCTGGAGGCTGCAGTCGTGCCTGGAAGCAGCACGAGTGTTTTTTATCACCATTCCTGTCTGTCGAAGTTGCGGTCGGCAGTGCGGGTCGTTTTAGGATAGGTGTCACCGTGAAAAAAGACGACGGTAGCCACTTCGAGGAGCGCAATCGCGTTTAGTCTCCTCTGCGGAAAAGTAATTCAGCGATGTTTTTCGTGTCGGTCTGTTTTTTTGCTCCCACCTTGGTGCTGCTCGTCTCCTGTGCACTCGACTCTCCGCTTGAGGGGATCCAGTTGCTGCAGAGCGAGCGCTGTTTCCATACTGTCTCTTCTATGCAGGCCTATTACTTGTTGAAGTATGTGTGCGGCCAGTCCAACGATCAGATGGAAAAAACATTGGCGCAGTGGAATAAAGGCCCTCTCAATTCGTACCTCATCGAGCTGACAAGCAAAATTCTCGCCAAGAAAGACTCTCTCACCGACGGTAAGCCTGCGTTACCTCTTCCTGTGCGGACAGCTCTGTTTTCTCGAGCGTTCCGCCTCCGCATTGGCAGCCTGCCGCCAAGTCTGCCTCTCGACCGGCGCGTTGCCAACAGACCCTTTTTTGGATCTGCACAAATCGCGGAAGAGCCACCACGAGGTGACGTCAGCACAGATCCGCAGCTTCTTCAACGCCTAACGGCCCGCTTCGCTTCTGTTCGCAGCCTACCTTCTGGACAAAATCCTTGACGCAGCTGGATCGAAGGGAACCGGCAAATGGACAGTTCAGCAAGCAGCTGAAGCGGGCGTTGCAGTGCCGACAATCGCTGCTGGCTTGGACATGCGATACATCAGCGACAACATCGAGCTCCGCCAGAACATGGCAGCCGTCTACGCAAAGTCGTGGCCAGCGGGTTCTTCGCTCCGTTCTGGCAACGAAACCCTCTGCGGTACGTGTCAAGGATTCATGTTTGCCACGAGAGAACGGTCTGCCTCGTATTCCTCCTGAACGAATGTCTATATGGTCTGACAGTGACGTGGCTTGATTTGTACTGGTAATGCCACCCTTCATGTTGTGTTTTTTTCAGGGGACATAGAGAAGGCACTGCTATGCGGGAAGATTTGCTGCTACGCACAGGGCATGCAGCTTCTTTCTGTCGTGTCCGAACGCAAGGGGTGGAACCTAAACCTCGCGGAGATTTCCCGGATCTGGAAAGGTATTTCGCCAGTTCTGCCCTTTTCCGGAGAGGGGCTTGAAGCCATGCCGTGCTTCGGTTCTATGTAGGGATGGAATCAGTGCAGCTGACTTTTTACGACATGATGGTACCCAGGTTCTTCTTGGAAATCCCAAACTCGAGGCAGGCGAGAGTCGTCGAAAAGTTGCCAGTTTCACTTCGTCGGCGTGCTGAAAAAATGGCAGGCATCCGGCGAAAGGAAGGGCTCTTGTCTTCTGTTGCTTTTCCGGCTCCTAGGCGGCTGCATCATTCGAGCAGCTTTCCTCGACACCATGCGGAAGGCCTTTTTCGCGAGTCCATCACTCAAAAACCTCCTCATGGACCCACAGTGAGTTGCGCCTCAGGCCGCTGTTGTATGTGGTATCTCTTGTGGTGAAGCAAATGGGAAGGTCATGTGGCAGTCAGAGTTAGAAGGGCCCGAATGTCTATAGAGCGCGATCCAAAAACCGAGACGCGAGGTTCTTCCACAGGCTTCCTAGAAGGGAAATACCGTGTTGTCTACTTTGTTCCGTGCCTACGAATATACGAATATTCGTGGATGTTAATTCGTTTTTCGTCAACTCCATATTGGGAGAAAACTATCTACGTTAACGTTCCCCGATGAGGCGCACCGTGATCTCCCATTGTGGGTTGGCGCGCAGCCCGTCACTCGAGGTGTCCTTGTATCGCACGCGGAGCGCGTTTTCTGACATGTTCGTCCTATAGCTGTCGGGTTTTTCTTTTTCTTCTGCGTTTTCAACTGGGTTTTTTCTTTACGTCGTCTCCTTCCAGCAACGCTGCTCTTAGCTAGACTTGACTTCGTCGATCCGGCACATTCCTGTACATGTTGTGAAGGGAGAGTTCGTCCCTTTGTGAGGCATTTCTTGGTGCGCTTCTCTGTTCACCTCCTCTGACTGCCGGTGGATACTTGAGCACCGTGGAAGGGGCGGTGTTACGAATTTTCTTCCGAGCAGTGATGCGTGTGTTGGCGTCAGGATCGCAGAGATTATGTTAGCGAATATTCCGTCTCTCCAGCGGGTGGTCGCCACCTCTCTCAGCACCGCGTTTCCGTTTGGAGAGCAGTCCTTTCCAATCCATCTGTCAGTTCCGTGTCACTCTGCAAGTTATTTTTACCTCGCCGCAAACGCTAGTGACCGACTGCCTCTGAATTTGGTTCAAGCTCAACGAGATGCTTTCGGTTCACACACATTCAAGCGCATCGATAGGGATGGTGTTTTTCACGAGGAGAACTGGACCACTGGTGTCTGACGAAGTTGTGAAGGGGCTTCCGAAGAAACGTCGGACGCTAAATCTGTGTCGGAAGTGCGCCTTTGTTATCCTTGTGTCGGGAAACATAGGCCGGGGTGCTAACGTAGTCAACCACGCGGCGGTAGCCGTGGAGAGAGACAGCAGCGAGGTGGGTGGGCGCAACTCTCAGGTGATGTTTGTGTTTCGACGAAGGTCGCGGCATGGGATCTCCTATGGTTACACAGTCGAATGACTGTTCCATTAACAGTCGAGTTCATACCGCTTGTTCAAACGAACCTCACAGTGGGCAACACTGACTTTGGTTAGTATGCCGTCATAAGGCTGCCTGTGCGTTATTTCCTGGGTGTTTCCCGTGGACGAAGTACAGTGTTGTATTATACTACTTCGGTGTAAGTCGCTCTTCATCATGGCTTGCCCGCAGGTGCTTATTTGTCTACAACCAAACTCTTTTGATTCATTGCTGCTACCACGAGGCATGTGTAGGCATATATTTCAGGCATAACACCACGTATAGTGCGTCAAACGAGAGTCCGAAGCCGTCGAAAGTATAGAGTCAGCTAGCACTGATCGCGCCAGATCCGGCAAAAGGATGTAGGGAACTCGAAAATTTGGAGAGCCCTGCTGTCCCGCTACTTAGTTACATCCCGCAGCCGGTGAGGGTTGCCAATGCGCTGGCTGTTAGCGGGAATCCAAAGCGTGTTGAGTAAGAACCGAATGGTGTTGCTTCGTTGAACCCTTTGTTTTGTGCCCCTTGTTCCACGAGATTCGCAGCCGGGTACAAGTGTAACGATAGCATGTGGTGGGCTCCCTAAAGCGTCTAGGTCTAAAAATGCTGCACATTGCCTCCTGCCTGCACACATTACATTTGGCTGTGAAAGACCTCTTGGAGCAGACTCCTTCAGGAGGAACTAATCGGTGTCGTGGCAGCCATTCCAGGTGATGCGGTCACGCCTGAACGAGATGCTATCTGACGATGAGCAGCCACCTGGCTCACCACCGCAAGTCCTGCTGCTCTCAAAAATCGTGGAAATTCTTGACGACCAAACGGATCCATCTGCCAATTTTGCCACTAGCTCTTGACCTGATGAAGATTGTCCCATCTGCCGATGTGGTGACAGTTTTTGGTATCTCTTGCTTCTCCTGAAATACTACGTCAATGTCGTAGTGTGATAGTGCCTCAGTTGCAATTCTCAGTCATCCATTGAGTCCCGGCCCGTTAACAGCAGGCGTTTTTAAAGCAAAGGACAGGTTCGATTCTAGTCGAGTCCCGCAGTACACTCTGTTTAACTCGCCATGGTAGCTTCTGTTATCGTCTAATCTTCACTTTATTGTTATTCTACATATATACGGATCGTTCTGCCGTAGTCCATATTTATTGTTGCTTCATGGTGCCAAACTAGACCGGTAAGTCGCAGCCATAGCCTGGCGTCGGACACCTGCTTGTGCAATGTCGATTTTCAGTCCTTCATTCAGTTAGAGGTCTAGGGCAGGCTCGGAGGTGGGAAACGCTTTCCTTAAACAGCTGTATGCCGTTAAAGGAAACAATAGGTACTTTTGATGCTTGACGAGCAAGTAGCTTGGCGGCTGAACCAGTCGTTAGCAGCGTCCCTCCACTTCAGTTCTGCGTACCACCACACCACAAACTGAGTTATTATTTATCTCGGCAGCAATGGAGAACTACTATATCTCAACAAAAACTCAGAATAAGCGGGCATCTACAATCACGCACAGTCGTCCTCAACACTCACTCAATTCCGGTTGTAGTTGGCATATATTTGCCTTTCTGATTAACGACGCTCTCTCTATTCGTGATCTTCGTGAGTGGTCACAATAGTCTAAACATATCCGGTGTCTCACTTGTGGTTCGTCTCAGGTTTCCTTCCAGGTTCTCATCATTGAGCGAATATGGCGTGCCTTGCACTGTTCCTCTCTCACCCACTGCGTGTGGTACCTCCCTTCTTCTTTCCCACCACACGGCGGTCCCAGCCGCCAGCAGACATCACGACCTAAAACTCATCTTCGATTCAAGGCGCCGTTTGTCTATTTTTCAATATGTTAGCTTGGACCCCCTTATATGCCCTATTCACCCTAGGAGTAAACGTCTGGGCTCTGCTCAGATCCCTGGTGAAATTCCTAAATAGTCAACTGTGCCAGAATCGGGCGTGGATATAGTTCAGTTGCTTTCGATTCTTAGACTGCAACGTAATATTTAGCGGTCCTAATCCTTTTTCTGATTTCGTTTGTTCTTTACGGTATGCTGCGAGATCTACCTTGAATAGAACACCGACTTGACACCAGCACAGTTCTGCTGAGCAGTACCAGACTACCTTAGCAGGCGGCTGCTTTTTACCTGAGTGGAAACAGTGAAATAACAACTGAACTGCCAACTCGAGAGGAATGTAGAATTGATTCCGGAACTCTCCCCCACCACACGTACATGCATACGCACATGACTGCCTTCCGCCCCGCATGCAACATCATCTTGATGCACCCCCACAACTAAGTGAAGGTTAAACAAAAACGTCTCGCCAAGCCCCGTCCTTAATTTTTTGATCTGGTGAAATAGCGAAGACGGCGGGTTATTTACACCTGTCGTCTGAGTATACGCCAACTGGTGTGTGGTCAAGTACGCTGTGGCTGCGAATCGTTCCAGCTTCGGAGAATCATTCGCAACACTAGCCGAGATCGGCCTCTGGCAGCGGCACCGTGCTCGCTTTCAAACAGTCCTTCCGCTGCCCTAACACTACACTCAATAATTCGTCAGTCGTGATCTAGGCACCGATGTATGACTCGTCAAGTTCGTCAAACTTGTTGCTTTCAACCCACAACTGAAACTGTCCCAGACAAAGTCGAGCATTATTTCGTCCGTTTCCAGAACTCTCGTCACGTCGCAGTCATCTTTGATAGCCCGATCTGTCACGACCCTCGACCGGAGGTGTCTCAGTTCTACAAGCGAGGTGTTTCAATAAGGGAAAGATGGCGTATGCTGGTCAATCAACGAGGTCAAAGCTCGCGGTTTTGAGCGAGCGGATACACGGCTTCGAAAAGCAGATGGAATGCGAAGCAAAACAACGCAGAGAAGGGGAGGAAGGTCGTTTATTGGCAATCAGGGAGGCGATAACGAAACTCGAGAAAACACTGAATGCGGAAATCAAGAGACGAGTCGAGGCAAACAAAGCTCTCCAAGCTGTAAGAATCCTATCGCTACTGCTAGA
Source organism: Toxoplasma gondii ME49 (assembly GCF_000006565.2). Classification (NCBI taxonomy): domain Eukaryota; phylum Apicomplexa; class Conoidasida; order Eucoccidiorida; family Sarcocystidae; genus Toxoplasma; species Toxoplasma gondii. Next base: position 440,709 of record NC_031480.1, on the reverse strand, counting down.
CCAGAGATGATGCAATGATCTGAAAAGGTTAGAACAGCCGTTGATATTCTCAGCGAGGGCTTGCCGGTAGCATACTACTACACAAGGTGCGTGGGACTGCGGGCAGACCACTCTTGGCTATGGTATATGTGGTGACGGTGGCACACAGACTGCGAAAACACGATTGCTTGTGATCAAGCTCGTGGCGTTCGCTTGTGTCTGTTTGTCGGTCATGAGACGCACCGATGACGGTCCCAGTCCAGGCATCTGAAAACGAGAATGACAACGAAGATCTGCCTTTACCATTGAACTTTTTTGTTCGATTGCAATCGGTTCCGCAGATGTTCGAGAGTCAACTCCTTGGAGTGCAAGACAAGTTGTCATCCGTTTTTGTCGAGAAGTTTGAACAACTGCAGTGCGCCCTCGATGCACTTAACGACAGACTTGCCGTGGTTGAAAGAGAGTTTACCGTCGAACGCGAGAAGCAGACCAAGGAGTGGGAGGAAAAAACCGAATTGCTAGGGAGGGACATGGCGGCGATACAGGTAGGCAGCAGCTTATCTGGTCAGTTCAACACCCGATGTCACGAGTATCCTGTCTGCAGTTGCTGACCAAGGGTGTCATCAATTCGAAGGCTGTCATTCCGCGTATATTGTATCGCAAACCGCACGCCGCTATTTTAGGTCACGCAATAAATCAAAATTGAGACTGTGTGCGTCTTGCATGTTCTTGTGGTGCACGTGTGAAAACAGCAAGCCCTTGAGAGTGACAAGCAAACCAGGTCAGAGAGAGAGGTGCACATCGCGAAACGGCTTGGGGAACTGGAGTACAGAACGGAAGGCAAATTTGAAGCTGAAAAGGTATGCCAGCCTTTTGGGTGCTCTCCAGCTTAAGTCCTGTTGTGGAGACTTGCATCGACTAGAGCCTCACGAGATTCTTTCAGCTGTGAGCATTCTACTTGTACTGGACACACAACTCGTGTGCGCGCAGAATGCTCGGGAACAGAAGTATGACCAAGTCAGGGAAGAACTGGAGGAAGCTAAGCGCGTGCGCGAGCGAGGAGAAGAGAAGTTCCAAACCTTCGTCCTCGAGGAAGTTGCGGCGCTTAAAAATGGCCTCATTCTCGAGTCTCAGGTGGGCTACCGGTGTAGCAGGAACTCTTCTCCAATTGCGACGTTCTGAGACTATTCACCCCAACACGTAACAAATCGGTTGCCCCTCGGATTATCCGAGCGAATAAAGGTGCAACTTGGTAAGAACAGTATTCGCCGCCTTGTCCCCACAGTGTAGTGCCGCTTTTTCTGCTGTGATTCTCGAACGCGACCCGCTGAGCAGGCCAGGGAAGGAGCTGACGATGACATTGTTCAGGCAGTCAACCACTACACTACAGCCCTTCAAGACGCTTTGCGCCTGGTCACAACAGTGTAATCGAAGCCAGCTGCTGATTGCTGAGACTCTTTAGACCCCTTCTCTGGAATTCTGGTGCTTGAACCCTCCTGGAGATCATCTGTCGCAGAGGCCGCCAATTTTGTTCCTTCTGAAGATGTAATGAAGTTCTTTTTTCCGCCACAACCGGCTAAGGGGACTGCAATGCCTTCCACGAGGCTAATTCACTGGGTTTTGATTAAGCCCTCTAATATGAGCTATGGATGACTGCCGGTGCATTCGATCTGAGTGGCGGCGTAGCTCGATTCTCGGGGCGGCCATTCTCTCTTGCGGTGTGCGCACACAACTCATTTTCGGGGTTGCTTATGAACCTCTCCCAAAGGGCGTTCGTCTTCGGGGGGGGGTCCCTGGTATAGTCTTTTGCCCTTCAGAAGAAGGAAGCTAAGGGCTGCAGTTTGTCTTACAAAATCTGCCTAATACTCTTAGCCTTCAGCTCACTGTTGCTGCCAGAGCCGATTTCGTTTAGCCTTATTACCCTAATATAGATCAGTTATTAAAAGTTGCAGTTCTCCTCCACTTACCTTTTACGGTGTGTTGTCTTCGGCAGTGTGCTGAGAAAATTTCAGTGGCTTGCCTCACAGTTACAGTTCCTTCTGAACGTAATTCTCTCTTCCTTAGCAGCACGGAAACCTTCGTAATTGTCCTTACCACTCTTCGTCTTCACACCATGAAGTCAACTTTTGAGATTTGGGTGTGGCTACAGCCGAAGGAGGCCAAGTAGTGTGCTTGATTCTTCATGATTCGAAGAGGATGGTTTGGGTCTGTGTCCGTCAGGGCGACGGCGCACTCGTTTTAGAGACACATCCCGCCTCTGCCCCCACGGTTCACATTCGTTTCGATATTTACCGTGATAGTTCATGAGAACACTGTGTCACTCAATACAACACCAGGGGATGCCTGTAGATGTTCTGGTGGCAACCTGTTCTGGAAACACATATTTCGTCTCCATCACTTCTTGGCTGTGACTCACCGAGTGCACGTTGAACTAGTGACGGGAGGTCCGTCGCAATGAGTGCATGACCAGAGTAGTTTCTATGCTATTCGACCAATAGGTTCCTTCACAGGTTGACAGAATGTGCGAAACGACACCACCGCAACCACAAGCCCTTCTCCACTCGCTTGAAGCACATCGGAAACTGATAGAGAAGTATGGACAACCAGGCACGAAGATGCCTCGATGTGAAGCACTCTGAGGGGAGACTTAACCCCCTTTTACATTGGTGACACTTCTTGTTCCTGGACCGGGATAGATACCGTGCATTATATCTGGACGCATGTAATGGGTGGGGAGAGTGTGGCGCAGACAAGATCTGGGCACCCCTGAGCTCTGCACAAACTGCGTATGCGTGTTTCCTTATTTCGATGTATACCGAAGCGTATGCTGTCATCGGCAAATTGCTTCTTGTGAGTCTGCAGCGTGGCAGTTCCTCCCGAGGCATCCGACCATCGAGCGGACATGGCCCAGGCACGAAGCAACGACCTGCTGCCTTGCAGACACCTCTCTCCATCACCAGTGAAAATGAAACGGCTATCAGTGGCAGTCCAAATCCCATGGGTTAAGATATTCTCGCTGACGCGCTTTGCCCTCTCCAGTTACTTTCGCGTCGAGGTTGACTTTGTCCGTTGAAAGGAATCACCGTTCTCTGTATGTGTTGGCAGGTCCCCCACTCCTGGAAGTATACAGCTGTTAAAGGTCAGGGATGTTCATCCATCACAGACCCCTTTCCCACAGCACATAGTTGCTTCAGAGCTTATCGTGTGAAGGAAGAAGCGATGTTCTACTTGAGTTTTTCAAGAGATAAACCAGTAGTCCAACTCATAGTAGAGACTTCCCGAAAACAACCCTACGTCGACTATCAACTTGGGGGCACAGATGGATATAATCAATCCTTGTACGTTTGTACCTACTTGACTTCTCAATTTAAGCCGAGTTCTCTGTGCTGTGCACACACTCATGGTCACCGCGGTGAGATACGTCAACGCTCAACACACAGCGCACACGGTCACGAAGGACCACCTTGTATTGAATGGTGTCATTACAAATTTAACTCTATTCAGATAAGCTTGCGAGTGTGGCAAGTTTAGGCTGGAAAAGGTGTGTCGCCTCGCTTCTTTGCTGCTGACCCGTACAACCGCTTCGGAAGGATTGCGATAAGTCGTGCTGGGTATCACAACGGATGTCTATTTTTTATAGAGATTTACTTGACGGAATCTCGGCTTCTGATCGACGTTCATCACATTCTAATGATGTTGTTCGCATTCTAACTGTGCCAAACCTTCTGCGTCCAGTTCGACTCGGAACTCATTCGACGCTGTGATCAGCTTAAACCTGTGTGGACGCAAGCAGCACGGCTTTACTCAAAGCGTTGTTTCGTCTCACCCTTCGCCGCTGTCTTGTCTCCGTACATCACTTGTGATTTCTGCCCCCTTTCGGACGTTTTCCCTTTTCTTCTTCACTGCCGAAGTTTTAGCAAACCAAGGATTGTCTGTTGTTCCCTGTTTCTGCGGCATCATGGTAGAAATGTACCTCCCGCGGTGCCAGGGCAAGATGGTGTCCCTCGGGTTTCGTGGTATTGACGAGCTCCCGGAAGATGTTCGCCTGTTAAAAGACGCAGAAAAGGAGTTGGAAAATTCAATCTTCCATTTGGGTAAGCGAGCATTCCGTTCGTCTCTGTTTTCAGTCCTGTTCAGAGAGTTTGCGGTGTTTCTAATGGCCGTGACAATCGACGACGCTGGTGGTCGCGCAGAGACGCACACCCAGCAGATACTGCCGATGTGTATGTTGTACATCACACCCGTCGGCCACATGATAAAGGACAACTGCCATGGACTGTAGACGTGAAACAGTGTGGGTAAGTATAGATTACACTGTTTGTTTTATTTCTGAGAGAGTATTTCACGCTCATCAACGCAAAATTTTGGGGTGCTCCGACAATGCGTTCAGCATTTCGTCGACACCATAACCGCTACCAGTTCGCCCGTTGGCATCATCTTGGTGTGGTCTTAAGGCGCCTACTGTCACTTGCATGTCTTGCAGAATGCTGTTTTCAGTGGCACTTGCTTTGTTGTTCTTGAATGCTGAAACGCCTGCGGGCCTGTGGGACACGCGTTTGTCTTGCACACTGTCGTGCGCGTGTGCTCTTTAACTGCAGAAAGGTCCAATAATGAACTGATGGAGGAAGATCCGGTAAGCTGCATATTTCTCTCTCTGATGTCATCGTTGTCGAGGCATGAAAAGCAGCATCCGTTGGGCACTGTCACATGGGATTGGTGGCAGCGAGACAGAGTCACAGTCGCAGTTTCGCGTCTTGAACCTATAGGGGTAGAGCCATTAGTCACGGAAACGATCTATATTCATACGTGCGTAGTCACATACAAATATGCGTTTGCACTTCCCCGCAAATACGCCCATAGGTTATGTGTTGCCACTGTCGGAAGCTGATCAAACGCTTTTATCCTGTTTGTTTGTCCTGAAGGCCACAAACTAGCAGCTACAGTGGTGATGTAACTCTAATGCCTTCAGCTGATAAATATCAAACATCCCAGATAACAGTTCGACACGGGGACACGCGCTATGTTTGGGAGAACAAGAGCAACGCCTCTTGTGGGAAGTGAGGTGGTCGCCAGCAGTGGTCGCGCAGACGAAACTGCTCTTGCGCTTGCATGCCTCCGCTGTCGATACACTGGTGACTGCATGTGCGCGAATGGTGTCGGCAGCTGGTCTTTGTGTGCTGTGTTCACGTCGCAGAATGATTCCGTGTATTCGGAAGCAATCAAAGAGAACGAAGTGGCGCTGGAGGTGAAGCACACCCGCCTGCGGCATGTTCAGCGGAAAATTGCTGAGTTGATGTCACACACGCAAACTGGTACCTGCTGCTGTGGACATTCTGTGCCAGCTGGTAGTTCCGCAGCTGTGCTGCCGGCTTCTGCTTCCTACCCTCCGGTCACCTCCGAGACGCTGCGTGACCATGCCCACAGTGCATTTGCCATGGTGGGTGAACAGCGTCCTTCTGTAGACTACAGCATGCACGAAGGGGTAGCTTGTATGGCGGCCGAGCATGCAGGCGAACAGGAGCCACCTCGTCTTTGTGACGAGTTACGATCTGTGCACACTGAGGCTGACAGGGGGCAAGTTGTGAGCGTGAGTGATCATGTGAATGAAGACGACGACGAGCAAAACGGAGAGCAAAGCATAAGCTGGCATGCAAGTGACGCCGCCGCAGGCATCTTCCTCTGAGCCGGGAAAGTGCCCGTGTTTGTAAGACGCGGAGCAGGGATGACTTTAGTGAACAGTGCGATTGGATTCATCGCCTGACAGCGTGCGAAAAGGAGGGCATCAGGTTACGGGAATTCGTCAAGAAACAGGAGCACGTGCAGACCGCTTCGCACGAACCCAGCCGTCAGTGGGTTGGGATCGTTCTGTGTGGTCCGCACTGTGAGGTGCATGTGCGAGAACCTGTAAAATAGGTGCACGGTGGGTAGAGATGCCGCTGACTATCGCTAGCGACCGCGATTGTCAGATGTGCTGCCTAACCATTCGAACGCCTCCTGGAGGGACGTTTGTGCCAGTGAGGTCCACATCAGATTTTGGTTGCCGGGTGAGCGTATTCAAGAGCGTTCTTCTGCGGCTTCGAGAAGAAGGTGTATATGATCCACTGTGGCGACTTGTACATGCTGTCTATATTTTTACGTATTTGGCAATGCACACGCAAGTGCGTGTTTGGCGTGTGTGTGTGAGTGTGAGCGCCTGCCTTCCCTTCGAACGGAAATTCAGCTTTCGTCATCGAATAACAGGGTTCCGGGTCCCTTTTCCTTTCTGAAAATGCAAAAACCCGCGCAATGGCGGGTGCTATTCAGACCGAGGACACCGAGTAGCAGGAATGCCCAGTTGTCGTGGCGGTTCCTTTGCTTGTGTATGTTTGTGGCACGGGTTCGGAGACGATTTCTCGACTACCTGCCGAAAAGAGACCACATGTGTAAAGTAACAAGTGCGTACTGCGTAAGCATATTGACCCTCTGTGCTGGCGCGGTGTTCGTTTTGGTAAAGGCAGTTTCCGTCTTTAGTTGAACACGACGAGTGGCGCATGCCAGTACAAGGACGTTCAAGTTGAATGCAGAAGGCTGCAGGGACCGCGATGTTGTCTTATTTTTTAGGCATCGGGCCAGTCTTGTATCCACTGATGTTCGTGTTTGCTATGTTACGCGGTCTAGAGATTGCCTATTTTTATGAGTGGTGGGCGACCCTTTTACGCACTGCAATTTTATTCGGTTTTGCTCGAGAAACAGAGCAACAGCCTCAACGGAGTTTTCCCGTATCACATCATGTTTCCTTCGATCATCAAAGCATTCGTGTTGAAGGTGACACTGCAGGGTCGGTCACGGGGGCAGCATCACAGGCTGGGTGGCATGTGGTGTCAACGGAGAAACTCGTGAGCCGTGAAGGAATTTGTCGATTTTTCCGTGAACACGCGGTTCGGTCATGGCACTAACAAGCCGGAATATCCCGTGGTCAAAAACGAGAAGCGTGGAGCCCAAGCGCAGAGTAAGGGTCCAGGTTGTCATGCTTTACTGAGACACACTCGGGACTTCGCGCCGACTGTGTACTTGTAGCGCCACCTTTTCTCTTTTAATGCACTCAGTTAATTAGTATTAGGTTTGATATTCTGTACCAACCGAGTTAAAATTGTGATTTACGGTGGAAGAAATGGCGCTGGAATTAGCGCCGCAAGGCACAAACTGTACTGCCGGAGCATCGACAATTTGGCACAATGTCTGGATTGGTTGCATGAAAGCGTCCACAACGGACTTTTGATTACTCCTCGTATGCCTGGCAATGAACGTTACCTAGAAATATGTCTAATTGCGAGGTGTGCGGCACAGCCTTCACTTCGCACCAGTGCTTGAGACCAGTTATAAAAGAGCAGCTCTTAAAAATTCATCAAGCTTACACCGAGTGATGGTACAGATGCGCTCAGCTTGCGCTGGTGCCCAGTAAAGATAATGAAAGTGTTTGAAGAATGCGTATGATTGCTCTGCTGTACACAAAAAACATCGCAAGTCGGTCAAGTGGAATGCACCGTGGTCTGTGTCCAGAAAATTTGATTTCGACAGTTATGTCACCGTTATATCTAATGACTGAAAGCCAGAAGCGTGTCGCACTGCAGACCTGTTCGCTTCCGAGCGCACAGCACCACTCATAGGCCCGCTGTGTTCCAAGCGGCGGTGGAATAAACCCAAACCGAATCTCTAAACACCCTCCCGTTGCACCCGCAGTTTTCGTCCCTCCGGTTCTGCGTCGGTTAACTTACTCGCGTGGGCTTCGCAAACACTACAGACATACCGCTTCAAGCTGCCCGCGCTCGAGGGAGCTGTCGGCACTCCTTACTGACGCAGAATATGGTATAAAATACAATTCACGTCCGATAGGACGCACTGTTACGAACTAGTTGACTGCCTTTGGCTGCGGGTACGACTCCTCCGTACAACATTCTCTGAGAAGACGTTTCTTCGCTTCTTCCCGGGCATTGGTGAAACGTCGTTAGTCATCCGTGTGGGCCTGGCCGACCTGTTCGCCCACGCGGGCGGCGTTCAGCTTGGCCTGGAAAGAGACGACGACAGCAAGCGAGTACACGATCAGACACAGAAGCGCCACCACCGCAAGGCACAGCATAACGCCCAAAAGAACGACTGTGGCCTTGGATCGTTCCTGCGGCTCGGCGGCGCTTGCCCGCAATTCAAATGCCTCTTTGTTCGCAATTTCTGTTTCTTCCGCCACGTGTTGAACGGTTTTGAGCGCCTCCGAGGTCAAGTCGTTCATCAGTGTCTGCTCGGCACTTCGCGACGTCCGCATGCTCGCTCGCACGCGTGCGTCCAGCTGCTCCCGGATTTCCTCAGAATCCGCTTGAGACTGTTTGTCCCCAGCCACAAACCGGTCACTCGTCATCAGGCGTCCAGCGCCCGCGAGGTGGCCCAGGCGCCGCAGAAGCAGGGAGGCCATTTCTTCGCTCTGCTTTGTCCTCGCTGTGACTGTCGCTCGCGTCGCGTTCTCCGCCGCTGCCGCCAGGTCTTGCATGTTGTAGACGGCCGCGCGGATCGCAGCGACGTCGTCTGTGGTTGCAGCCTCCGTTTCGCCTTCTCCAGCCTCCCCGTCATTCAGCTGCGCCTTCGCGAGCTTCAGCAACGTTGCAAACGCCGCACTCTGGCTGGCCGACAGCGCCTCCATCAGGGCGTGGGCGCTCTCTGCCCGTCTCGCAGCCGCACTCAACAGCACAAAGAGTGTGTTGTACGCGTCTGTCGCGGTCCGCAAGCGCTCCGCGAGTTCTGATTCGGTCGGCGCTTCGCTCTTGAGTCCCACTGCTAGGAGCTCCCGAGCCCGCGCGTACTTCTGCAGAATTTCCATCACCTGCGAATGATCCGCGAGGTACTCCTCTCGCGCTGCCTCGAGTCGAGACACCGTCTCCTGCAGGCCATCTGCAGCGGTCTGCAAAGCAGCAGCAATTTCTTTCCGGTCGGCTCTCTCTGCGAACTTCGCAGTCAGGTCCGACACGCCGCTGAGAACGCGGCTCTCCGCCTCCTCCAGTTCCGCTGGTGCATGCACAGGCGCTTCAGAAATACCACCCAGCTCTGTCCTTCCGTCGAGAGAAGCTTGCGCAGATTTGCTGGCCGGGGGTAACGCGCTGAAATAGTCTTCAGTGTGCTCCCTGTCAGCAAAAGGCTCTCGCTCCGCAAAGTCGTCGAATTCTCCCTCGAGCGAGCCTGGAGCGAAAACGGACACCAGAGGAACGGAATTCTTCGGAGATCGCATGCGTTTGGTGTCTGCGGCAAGCCACAGAGCCTTCGCACCCCGCAAGACGGACAGCTGTTCCCTGTTGTATTTTTGAACCTGTTCATCCCATCGATGCCGTAATGACGGAAACTGTTTCTTGCAGCAAGTGGAGATGTGCTGAAGTACCCTTGCAAGACCCTTGACCGAGAAAACACGGAAACTGAATGTTTTCAGGCACAAGAGCAACAGGAAAATGTTTCGACAGCCAGTGGTGACAAACAAACTGAGCATATTGCCGAAGCAGCCAAACCAGCACCCAGAAGTGTGCCGCACCACAAACAACTGCAGAGCAACCTGCGATCACCTCCGACCTACGACCCCCCGTACAAGTCGAGAAATCAGAAGCCAAGCAACAGAGTGAAACGATAAAGAGCTACCTAGTCGAAAACATGTGTCTTTCAAGGAACGGCAAACTGTCTACAGTCGCACTGAATCATGTCCTTGTTTACCCCCTAAAGTTTCCACTATGGCATGTGCCTTTGCAGGTGGGCTCCTGCGTGTGTCACTCTGATAACGGAGTTCGAGGACGAGCCCGATCGTGCAGGCAGATCGAAGGCTTCTGCTGACAAGAAGCCCCAATTGACGACCTGGGAACCCCAGATAGGTTTGTGTGAGGAAGAGAGACGACTTACCGTTGCATGCAAGGGAGGCAAAGAGCGGAAAAATAAAGATCAGAAAGGCAACAGAACGCTTCCGCCCCGCCATCTTGCTCCTCAACTGTCAACAGAACAGAAGGCGGTGAAGAGTCCACAGACCGGCTGGTCCATGAAAAAAGCAGACGTACATGCAGTTGATGTACACTGTATGCACAGACACGCAAAGGTACGATTTCGTGAACACGTCCACAGCAATCGAGGTGGGCGTGTACACTGGATCGAATCCAGCGAGAAACTTGGTCGGTTGGCAGCTCTGTTTGGCGACCCTGGCCACCCCAACTGTGTAGTTCTCTCCGGAACCTTTGAATTTATTCACGCGCAACAAAAACACGCGTTGACACACAACAGAAAAACCAATCTCACAATCAAGAGGAAGGCTTATGTGCGCTATGTCCGGCAGCAGCGTCGTGGATAAAGGTAACCTCTAACACAGGCCAATGCGCTGCCGGAAGAAGCACGGAAGGGAAGTGGATATACAGTAGGAGGGAAGAACCCTCGGATGCGCGGAACTGTACATCAGATTCCGAGGAGCCATCGAGAGGACCGCCCCAGCGGTCAAGGCTCCACGCCTCGCATGCAGAATACGAAAGAAACGACAATACAGCAGAGCCGCAGTTACCAGCTCACTGTGTAGGTGCGAAGAAATAAGGTGAAAACGATTCCGGCAGCACGGAAAAAGCGGTTATCGAGTAGACAAAGTTATGAAACTGTTAGCGGAGAAGAGAAAAAGAGCGTCTGAAATATCCTTCACATATGTGTTGCGGAACGTATTGGAAAGAGGGGGCGTAGCAAGGCTTTCACGCTCGGTGTACTCGCGATGTAGAGGCAAGTTTGGAGTCCTTCTTGTTCATTCTCGGTGTCTCCTTCCCTCAAATCACGCCTGCCCCCTCAACTATCTTTCTCTGCTGAAATTCAGATTTTTCTTCGAGACTACACGCAAGGCAGACGTCCGAAAATGAAGACAGAGGGACAGCCCGGCCTGGTGCAGAATTCTTGCACCTCACAGAGCGAGTATTCCGTTGAAAAGGCTGTTAGAAAAGCCTTTTGGAAGCAGTGCAAGTATGTGAAGGCTGCTCAAGCGACCACTAATGAAACCAACAAGAGAAAGACGAGGGAAAGACGTTCGAACAATGACAGGCGAAAACACGTGGCCCACCCGACACAGCTAGGACTGCATTCACCTTGTGGCCCTTCGTTGGGGAAAAAAAGAGTCCGGATGGGCCACACGATTATAAACAAGGAGATTCCAGTGGTAAAAAGTAGCTACAGCTCGACTTCCCGTTGGACAAAAGCCGCCGCTCCTACTGGCGCTGGCTCTGGCGCCACCTAGGAAATCCCCGATAGGAAAAAAGGTCGACAAAAGGCACGGCAAGAGTTGAAAGCCGCTGTCGGCGCAAACACGCCCGAAATAACCGTTTCAGTGCAGTGGGAAGAGATGAAATTTCGAAAGGGAAAGGACGACCACGCTTTTGAAACTGTCGCTTATCTGGAGGGGTGCTCAGACGGAGTTCCGGAAGCAATGGACAGTAGAGAACGGGGAGGCGCCTGCGAGTTTCCTGCAGCGCCGACTGATCCACGAGAAAACAACAGAGAAATCCAGTCTGTTTGAAGGGGGTGAACGCTCTCCGTTTCCCTTTCTTGTGATGACAGTAAACAAAACCAGCGTTTACTTTTCGTGCATGCAGTTGAGAGAACACGCCTAAGGTGGACTTCGTCGCGCCCGCGCAGGCGCGAAACCGACAGTGTGGTGTGCTGGCAAGCTTGTGTTCCGTTTGTTGGGAAAAGGAAAGGTCATTTCATATCCAAAAACACCCAAGATCCTGCAAGTTCCTTTACGGATCGGTCAAGTATGCTCAAGGATCCTTTCCGCAGCAATTGTTGCAACAAGTCGCGTGCTTTTCTGCAGCTTCAAGCAGGAGTTTCACCTCCATTTGCAAGTAACGACAACAGGGGAAAATTGAAACGTGAAACGAAAGGAGGCGCGTGGTTACACAAGCTTCCATCAGTGGCAAAAACACTTGACCAAAGCAAAGCAGAATCAGGTCAAGAATGTCCCAGATCTCCTTGATATTCTTTATTATATTAATACCTGGTGTTTTCCTGGTGTAGCACGTGCAGTACCCCTATATGGAAGCTACCATACTATCTGGAACTGTACATCATGATGACGTACTACAAAAAGTAGAGCGTCTGTCGTACATCAGAACTAGACACTGCTAATGCCACTGTGCAGTGAATGTACATAATCCCTGCCCGGTGCTCTAACGTGTAAGCGGCCGTATTATGATGGCTCCCAGAATGCAACAATCCAAATGATTGAATGAGGTGAAGAACCTGTGTTCACATGGTACGGATTTAGAGCACCTCCGATTATGTCCTTTAGAGAAGGTGAAACCACGTCGGTCGAAAGGTAAGATGGTTCCTTACCGTACCGCGCAGTAACCAGGGTTCAGGTTCGTCTTTTGCTGTGCCTGTTTTGGTGCAGTCACCAGAAGACACCAAGTCTTAAACATGTCTACACGTTCGATACTAATATCAGAAGTAACAGGTCATAACAGGTTTCTCTAGAATACAGCAAATAGAGCTCACCGCAGCGACAGAAACGAATCACCAACAAGAAACGAGAAACCCGGTGCGAACAACATCTTGTGATTACACGAAGGCACAGCCGCTCTGGACAAAGGGTTTGCCGCTAAAAAGAAACCTTGATCTGACATACGCGTTCCCTACGCGGGTAGAAGAATAACTGCTACCATTCCCGAGTAGCGCAGCATGGATATGCCCAACAGCAACATAAAGAGTTTAGGCTTTCCATGAATTCTGTTTGCCAGAACAGGCATGACAGTGCCACCGTGAGTGCATACTATACAGTCACGCCACTATCAGTTAAAGTATAAGCAGGCTTGTTCACTGTTCGCGGCACCTCAGATACAAACGCGGGAAGCAGCCGACACTCCACGTAACTGCGTAAGGAAGCTGATGGTGTTGGACCTCAATATCCTAACGGCATTCGTGTTTGCTTGAAGCCTGTTGTCGTTAACGATGTTGATTCAGTGTCAGCCTCCGACCTTGGTCACACAACTCTAGAGGACAACGACACGCTGTGTCAGAACAGCCCTATCACACACTTAACTCGGAATGCGAGAGGACCTTGGTATGCGATGGAAGGTGCCACTAAATACGAAATGAAGTGGGACGGACTGGTGACGCAAAGCAAGAATCTTCGAGCTTCACAAAAGTTGCGTGTGGGAGGATGTTCAAGCACACATTGTGTCCGATTCACCGAGATGCTTGTCTCGTGCCAAATCGCTGCGTGCCAAGTGGTGCATGATCATTAGCGTGCATGAGGTTGAACTTCCTCCTTTCAGCTGGATACGCTGACGTCAGTCCCGAGAAACTCTAACTCCGAGTCCATTGTCGCGTTTAAGTCTCTCAAACATCATGGACTCAACGTGTACCGCCGCATCTGAATGGTACTTGTGTTGGTGAGTGTTGAACTTGGGGGACCGAGTTTAATCCTCTCAAGCATTATGTAGCGACGCATTTGCCTGTCGTTGTGCCTCGCAGTTCTTCCCAACCCGCAGTTGAGATATGGACTTTATCATCTCTCGTTCACCGCCCTGACCCTGCTACGCTTCAAAGAGAGCGCCCGAAGTGCAGGCAGAGACACCCGAGAGCAGCGGTTGTCAGCGCGCTTCTTGTTTCGTGACAAAGCATCTCCAAAAAGGCTCTGAGTAAACAAGGGTCCGAAAACTCTGCGTTACCCCGTTCCTGTCTCTGCCGCTTAACTCGAGCGAGGCAGCCGACTCACTAGCGCGCGGTATGCTCCTGTCGCGTGTCAGCTGGACAGCCCAGAAAAAACACGTCGCGTACTCCTGTTTTAATACCTCCAGGTGATCTGGTACGCCTTTGAAGAGCGGTTAGCATCCGCGAATTGCTCTAGATTGCAAGTACTGTGGTCGAAGGAAAAAAATCAGCAGAACCGTTAACGGCAGAGGCGCCGCCGGCGCGGTTTGTCTCGTCGGGGACGGCTCAGGGCAGCGGATGACACTTCCGGGGTCAGTTCGCGGTGAATATCCGTTCTTTTTTCTCAGATGCCAACGCATCGACTCACCGAAATCTGGTAAGCCCCGAAACCCAAAAGTGCCTTTCTGGTCGCTCTCAAAGGAGTGTTTTTCCGTCGCGAACCCCGAGCTGCGATTCTTTCCCATTCCCTTGAGCTACGGCGAGAGAAACGGTTCCGTGGCGCGCGTAACGCTGCTGTCTCTTCGCATGTTTCTCGCGCTTTTCTCCCAGAGTTAGGAGACCACCGATTCGGCGGTTTTTCGGAGAACCGGTTGTCGCTGTCACAGACTTGCTTTGCGACGACAGTGCTCCACTTTCTGTTGTTCAGTTTGAGAATTGGGATTCCCCCCGTCCCCGCACAAGTATCCCCGCACCCACGAACTGGCAGATGCTACTGGGTTGTCGGCCCGGAAAATTCCTGCCTGGATTTTTTTTCACTCTGGGGATTCAGACGCTACGAGAGAATACAGCAGGATAGCGCTGGGATACAGGCGATGTACGTTTACACCCCAGGGCTCGAAATGAGTGGGATCTCTTGGGCGGTCTCGTCTCGTGTTAAAAGAAGAAAGTAGATCTAAACCTGCCCTCTCCGTCGCTCTCTCTGTCGTCACACTTTGCAATTTTCAAGCGGACTTCCTCATTCCGAACCCTCTAACGGTCAACACTCCCGTTAATACGCATCGGTGTGTCGCGGCTCGTATGTGCATGTCACACTATTCTCTCTTCTCTATATCTCATCTCTCTTCAAATTATTTTTTCTGTTCCTCTTTTCCCGTGTTCTTCGTTTCTCCCGAACTTTCAGGCAAAGACGCCACAACCACGTCCACAGCTTCATCCTTCTTCCCCACTTTCCTGGCTGCAGAGAGGCGAACTTCTTTCTCTGTATTTTTCTTCTCTCCCCCTCCACAGGCGAACTTGACCGAAGCGGACTTTCTTGAGGCTCCGTGGCTCCGAGAGCAGAACGACATTCCAAGGAAACTTTCGCGCGACTCTTAGTGGTCGTCCCCCAGGCGTTCCAGTCTTCGAGGTCTTCTGGACCTTTCCCCGAGCAGGTCGTGTCCCAAAGCGCGTGCGGCCGCGTTTCTAAAAAACACCTTTCTCGAACTTCCCTTTCCACTTACTCGAGAAAATGTGGTCCATCTTTGCTCCGGAGGCTCTGACCTCGACGTCGGAACCGGCGACGAAACCGGCCGGTGGTGCCACGCGGATGTCGCCCGACAGCAGCAGCGGCAGCGTCGATTCTGCCGTCAAGCCTGGAGAACCGGCGAGCGGCGAGTCGGCGCCCACGGGGCATGTGAAGAAGGCGAACGGCGTGGGATCCAGAGGCACTTCTGTGGCGTCAGGAACCTCTGGAAACGCACAAGGCGCCGCTGCTTCCAAGCAGAAACCGCGGCGGAACCAGCCGCAGTCGCGAGAGGAGGACGCTGACGCTGGCAGAGACGAAGAAGAAGATGACTGGGTCGAGGCGCAGAGCAAGCGACTGGGAAAGAGTCAAAAGACTGCTAAGGTGCGTAGCGCTCGGAGCTCGAGTGTGTGTACACCCCAACTTTGGGGGTGGCGAGCGGGAGGTTAGATTATCGGGGTATCGTTCGCCGTACTCGCAGGACAATGGTGCTGAGTAGTAGCAAGGGAAAGTTGCTGCTCAGGTGCTAGCAAGATCAAGACATCGAACTGGCAGAATCGTTTTTCAAAAATGCACTCGATCTCCTGGAGCAGGAGGAACGTCACACTGTGCTGTTCACACAGTTGGCAAAAGGACGAGTGTCGCGGAACTGCAGATACGTACTCGAGGAACTTCATAAAGCGTTCCAGTACCAAATGAAATTGTGAACGTCTAGTCTGTTTTGCATGACCACCATGTTGAAGGTGAACGTGTGGCTTAGATCTTGGATGTGTTTCCGGGATTCAAGTTTCACTGACCATCGTGTTGGACTCCGAGTATTGGTCTAGATCTTGAAACTGTATTTCCCGGAGACAAGTTAATCTTGTGCTTTTCATGAAGAGAACAGATGGGGTATCTTATTCTCCTGCGAGTCCGAGACAATGTGAGAAGCTCAAGACTTTGTCGAGACTTCCTCTCCCCACCAATGACCATGTTATCTGCGCTCCAAACGGGCCGGGTAGCGACAGTGTTTCACGCATGAGGCATCGGAGTGTTGAAGTCGTTCTTCCCAGCTGTTTCATTTGTTGAAGCTATCGAAAGGAGCTAGGGTATTGATTGTATGTTTTTAATATTTTCGGTGTATGTGTCGAATGAATCATGTTTGTGTACATCAGAGGCAAGGACAGAAGCAGAAAGACGCAGTCGACGAGGCTCAGCGAATCCTCTCGGCTATTTGGGCTCTGACGCTGGTAGGCCGACCAACTTCGTTCAGGAGAGAATACATCTTACGAGGCGGACTACGGGTGTAGACTTTGAAGGTCTCTGTTTACCGGATTCAAGTCGCGTGGAGGAATTCGGAAAAACTTTCACGCGGCTATCTCGATCGTCATATTCAGATATAGCTCTTGTGTGGCGTGCAAGACGTTCTGTACTAGTATTGGCAAATGACTGCTGGGTAGTGCTGTATATGGATAAGAATTCCCAGAGAACCAAGTAACGAGTCATCGACCCCTCGCGGAAGCGCCGGACAGAAAATGTGGGCCGGAGAGTCTCGACTTGGCAGGTTTCCTTCAATCAAATAGAAAAATCTACTGGCAAGCTCTCGACAGAAGGCGTTTCATTTTTTCTACTTGGCTTCTTTTGTTTCGACCGTGATCAAAGAAGTTGCGATCCAAGCGTCCATGGAGTTGTTTCACTGGAGCCTTAATGCGGACCTGTGTAGGGCGCGATCTCCTCAGTTAACAAGATGCTTCTGAAGTGTGTCTATAAAGGCTACAGTGATGCATGTTATTATTCGGATTATAGAGGTCATTGCAACGAATAAACCAAAAGTGTCACATGATTTTCGGTGTAGAAACATGTCGAGTCCCTCCCGCATACAATGAGCATCGTTCCTGAGTTGTCCTTTGCCAGGTCGAAAACAAGTCTGAACCCTGCAGGCGAATGCCAATCAACACAAGGGTCGTGCGCCGTGTGATTGTCGGTTCAAATTGAAGTCCCGTAGTTACCACAGACAAAGTCGAGGTTGACATGTGGTTTGGTTTAAATTGATAGTGTGCGTGGATGAGTTGCTAGTGGAAACGTGTAACGCTGCAAGTGATCAAGCGACGTACCCGCCGTCCACTCCATCACGTCTGTCTGCTCTTATCAGGCGCATCCTTCCGCTGTACCTACAGCTGAACTGACTGCGCTTTTCCCTCCCAGTTCTCCACTTCTTGTGGTTGGAGACAAAGAGTCTAAGGAGTTAGCGTCGAAGAAGAACAACACACGAGCGTCGGCGCAGGAGGCTCGCGATGCCCGAGCGCCTCAGCCGGGGTAAGCGAACGCCTTGATGAGCTGCAGAACACGGCGGTTTCGTGGGGTGGGAAGCAAGTGATTTACCTGAGAAATCGATTCTCATCCCTAAAAGATGGTCATTTTTTTCGGAAATAAAACTTTGTTTCCTCACAAATATAGAAGCACCGGTGAAACCGTGAGGAATTCTTGAGCGTGGGTCACCGATTTAGCGAAAACGTATTCTGAATGCTGTATCATCTAAAGGTAAGTCCAATATTTCAACGAAAACTAAATACTTTCAGACGGTCCGAGCCTGCAAAATCGTAGTCTATGGTATTCTTCATGTGTGACTTAACCTTCGTGGACTAGGTTCACCTTAACAAGCCCAGGATGGCTGAGAACTCGGTTTCCGTCCACGTTTTTTCATCGCTTTCCGTCGCCTTGTGCTCTGGGATAGCCTAGGGTTCCGCTGAAACTGCGAAGTCACACATAAATCAGCCGTGCAGTGGGCACATGTATCTGTGTGCATATCGAAAACCACCTCACATTTTTTATACGAATCCGCGAAGTAGAAATCGTTTATTAAAGATTTGGTGATACTTAATCATGGACTTATACGCTGACTTCCCCGCGAACGATTCCCATCCACTGTCCAGAAAGTGTGGAAGAAGCGAACAGCAACTCCATTGTGAGAGTATGGTATCAACAAGAACTGGGCAAGACAGGCTTGCCGCGCACACTTGCGGCTTAATCCTCTGTGTTACTACGTCAAAAACGTTTGGTCGTTTTTGATCGTTCATGTTACGTACGTTGGTGACACGAAAATACTAGCAAACTCCCGGTGATGGCATTCGTTTCACTGCCGCTCACCTTTTCGCAGGTGTAGCCCCGAGGTCTCTTCCAGCCCCTCCGCCGCACACGAAGTTTCTCATGGGGGAAGCGCGAATGCATGCAACAGCCGCCGCGGCAACGGCACTCAGCGAAAGCTGGGAGGCTCTGGGAGGGGCGGAGGCAGCTCGGGATCTGTTCGAATCGCTTATGTGCAAAAAGGCCAAGACGCCAATGCGCCAGAGAGCGCTGCTGAGACTGCACCCCCTCGGGACGTTGGCAGTCGGTCCGACGAGTTTGACCGATCGAAGGGCGCTTCCAGAGGGAACACCAAGCCCAACAAGGTCCCGGTTGCTGGCCGAGATGCAGGTGTTGGTAAGTTCACAATCTGATCGATACATATATACGCCGTGTTGAATGAGCCCTAAATTTTGTACAATTATTAGCTTAGTTGTGCTCTGTTCCCCTGATTACCTTTGTTCTGTATTCATGTGTGGTATTCGGCTGCGTCTATATGTACATTGATTGCCGCCTTTAGGCTGCGTTGTGTACTCTGTTATGTATCAAACAAGGTGTTGAAATTTGTTTTCTTTCTAAAGTAGTTGTCATCGTAATTGTTGCCTGTTAACACAGTGGTGGGTGAGACTCAAGCGAAAACCAATGGGGGCAGAGAATGTGGCAGGCATAAAGTGACACACAGACCATCAGAGAATGGGATCCTGCGGTAGACAGGTGCTTGCAGATTGCAGAATTTGCAAAGAATAAGCAGGTGTACGGCTAGACAGAGGTAAAAGGGTGTGAGAGCCAAACGCAAACGGAGGCAAACAGCGACTTCTAAGAATTTTTTGTGGAGGCGCTAAACGAGTGGGGTAGACGCTACAACTGTGCATCGACGATTCGACCGCAGCGCGGGTGCAGGAGCTGGTGAAGCCGACACACGCAGCTGAGAAAAGCGTCCCTCGGTGAAACATAGTCCAGGGCTACATGGGTATATTTTCTGGAGTACCTCTCTTCCGGAATATCTCCTTCCATCGAACCCCCTGCATATGTCTGCCTAAAACGCCGTTCCATGCAACGGATTGGAATTATTCGCTTTTTGCATTTAGGCAAGGTGTCCTCTCAGCATGGGAAGCAGCAGAACAACAAGCGGGGACCTGGGTCGAAACAAGGGCAATACGACACGGTCATTCGCAACGACAAGCGAGGCGAGGCTCGTCTGCGGCAACAGCCTCCACCCCAGCAGGTTTCTGCCAATGGCGAAGATGAAGATATGATTGGAGACATGGTTCGAAGGAAGCTGCGAGAGGCAATGACTGTTGAGGAGTTGCAGGCTGCTGTTCACGAGGTACGAGGGCGAGAGTCTGTGTCATGTATAGTGGAGATGCAAAAAGGACACAGGTGTTTCGCCTTGTATTCATTTGCCGCCGTCGACAGTGGCGTATCCGTTGTTGTCTTTTGGGTGCTGCGGGTTCGTTTGGTGAGTTCTCTCCCGTTCGAGTATTCTTGTGATGACAGCAACTGTACCTAGGGTGATTTCGAGTGCACAGTTTTCTCGTATCTGCAACGGCTCGATCGTAAAGCCGAGATGACGGAGCGCAACCCCGGAGCAACAGGCGACTGTGTTTGTGCGTCATTGTTCTACTCGAAGCATTTAGTAAAGACCACTGAGTTCTTCCTTGCAGTGGATGGTTCGGAGCTGGTTCTTTTCAATCTCTTGCATCTTCCTTTAGGCTCGCAAGGCTGGCCTGGTTTTCGAGGCACAGCTGGGGGAGAAGAAGTTGATGAAGATGACTGGAGGCGGCTTCCATGGCTGTGGTTTCTAGTCGAGCGACTCGCGCGCTCTGCAGTTAGCAGCCGTTGGGAATTGGTGAAATCTGCAGGTACAGCTGTTGCAGAATCGAGAGTCTGTTGAGAACGAGAATCCAGTTCCATGGACGGTTCGGTGCTCCCTCGTGGGAGCTACCGTGAAGGAAGGCACTGCTTCGTAAATCCTTTCACGAGACATTAAGCTGCGTCGCTATGCTGGCGCAGACGTGGCCGCCTCTTCTTTTCTGGTGTGTTCTCTGAAATCCGCGCGAGTCTTCTGCGTACAGCCGTTTTCCGTCAGTCGCTTGATGATGGGTGTGGCGACATCGTCTCTCTGCTCCACGGCCCGCGCTCGGAGCTGCCACATGCTTCTAGACTGTGGATGTATACACATGTATATGTGCGCATATGTGTGCAGAGGGCTTGTGTTAATGTGGCTTCAACAAAGAAGGCGTACGGAAATTTGGCTGCTTCGTGAAATAGTGGAACGCTCTAGTGTCTTTTTAGCGAAGAGGCGTATCACATGAAGAGGGGTATCACAGCGAAATATAATTCAGTGGTCCGATAGTAACATACGTCGAAAATGTTCTGTCGCAAGCCATCAAGGAAGTCAAACGTTTGACCGCCAGTGATCCTGCTCAATTTTGCCTGCAAATGTGTCTTTCTCTTTTCACGCGGTTGCGCGAGAACTTTTGCTGGACCGCCACTGCCTAGTGCACCTTCAGTTGCTTGCTAAGGTGAGAGCTTCGTTAGATCATTTGGAGTAATGCGAAAAACACCGTTCCATATCGGACCAGGTCGACGGGGACTCACGAACAGTGGGCTGCGCACCGGATGCGACGGCGGCACTGACTAGTTTCATTATGTTCGCGTTTCCACAAACACACACGGCGTCTTTTCGAGAGCTTATGCATAGGCAGCACTGTCTTGAATAGCTTAACTAGCTGACAGTCAGTACAGGAAAAGGACACTGTTGGCGCTCCACCAAGTGGGGCTTTCGGCAGAACCTCAAATGCTTACCGGTCAGTGCGTGGTCAGAAATCATGTTTCTGCATATGTGCTTCCCAAGGCTGACAATTCCTTGTACTCAAATGAGTCGCATTACGATACCTGACGGCGTCGCCTTGTAAGTTGACCGACGAACTAACAATCAACTAAACTGCCTCTTGAGGCGGCATCACATGGGTCGTTTCTCGTGAGGACACCGAACGGTGGGTGCTTGTTAGTCCACACCTAGTATTCGGAGATCATGCGCGAGACACAGTAGTGGTGAACACTCAATTTCACCATTTGTTCCTTCGCTCTTGGTCGAAAGACCATAACCACTTTCTGGTGCGCCTTTGACGCGACGTGTGGACTCACTGAGTGCAGGCGGAAGAAATATTACAAAAACAACGGCAAAGCCTCATTTCTTGCGCAGCACCTATGGGCTGGCGTGCCGTAATTCAAGTGATAGATCGACGGGGAAAAGTAGAACAGACACGATAGTACGGCCATTCGGATCTCTGCCTGAAATTGATCCTCTCAGGAACCCTAATGTTTGTCGAGAGCCATGTCCACAAATGCACCCAATGATCTGGGTCATGTAACAGTGAACGAAGTTCACGCTATGAATCGAAATCTGTGTGTCCTTTTTACTCGTGGAAAACGACCCAGCCTGCTTCTCTGCATAGCTTACATCCCTGCGACTGTGTGGTGTGTCTGGCGCGTGCGAGAAAGGTCACCGGTACAGAGACAGCCTGTCACCATTTTCTTTGTCCTCGAACCTCAAAGCTCGCTCTCCGAAAAGACTTTCTTTAAAAATCTTTCCGTATGTTATCAAAAAATTCATTCGGATAAGAAGAAAAATAGGACGTTTCCGAAACTCTCTTCGTCCTCTGCGGTCGCCTGCTGCGTAAGAACCCATAGCTCCGGATTTACACGCGCTTCCGGTCGAAGGGGAATCTCCTCCTGATTCCCCCCAAATGTGTAAAACTTGAAACCAACCAACCCTCAAAAGCGTGAAACAAAGTGTAAGAAAAGTGGGAGGTCTCGTGGCACTTTCCGGAACCCTGGTCTGTGCCAAGACGGCTTGCAAACGGAGCCGCGAGGAAGGCGTTGGATGCAATCTCGAAGCAGCGACTGACACACAAGCAACAGTGTACGGTACCGACAAGGCGTAAAGGGAAGACGCTGTGCATCTAAGGCGTCATGCTTGTCTCATCTCTCCGGAGAATACGCAAACTTCTGTCAGCCGTCGAAAGGGCGTGGAAGCCCACTTGCGGGTGCATCTTGGCTACGATGGAAGAGACATCATTTGCAGGAAAAAACAACTAAGTTGTAGTACTGGTCAAGCGGGATTACATCGCTTCGTCGGCTCGTACAGCCTCGCACTGTCTCCACGGCGACCGGAGTTTGCTGGAATCGGGTTCCTTTCCACCCTGCAGTTTGTGTCCGAGTCTTTCCCGTTGAAGCTCATCAAGACTGCTTCCCTCTGGGCAGTCATGTGACATTGGCGACAATCGTAAATACTGAAAATCCGCGACGGTGGGGGCGCGTGGTACGAATTTGTCTCCCAAAGGCGATGCAGCAGTCTCCAGAAAGTGGCAAGGGTTGAGGAGTGTCGCATTTTTAAGTTCTGGCATTCTCGACTCTGCAAATCCCAAATTTTACGTTTCCTCATGAGATTCTCTCCAGGGGTTTTGCGACACTTCAAGCAGGCGACGGTGTAACGTGGACAGTGCCGTGGCGCCCATGGCAAGTGGTTTTGCAGAAAACCGAGTCGTCGGCCGTAAAAGCGCTTCGCTATCGATAAAAAGTTAAAGTCGCCTCGTATTGACAATTTTTAAAATGGAACTATGAACCATACTGTTGCGAGACTCTCGCAACCCTGTGTCTGCGGTGGTCCAAGCGTGTCCGTTTTTTCATGTGGCTTCGGAGTGGGCTCACCAGAGTTCACCTGTGTCACACCATAGAGCAAACCTTGGAGGTTCAGTTTTCTAGCCGGAAAACAATAAGGATGAAGTCTTTTATGTGGAGGTGATACCGATGGTGCTGCCGTTGCTAGATATCCATTCGCAACGTGAAATTCTGCAGTGTGGACCGGCCGTCGCCTGCAAGCATGTTGTGCTGTCCCGTGTATGTCACTTTTTCCATTTTTTCGAGGGCGAAGAAAATCATGTGAGCTTGGCCTATTCTCTGGTCACACTTTGTCTATTTTACCTACGGTCAGAGACCGGGTCCACCGCAAACAGGGCGACGCCCCTAACCGTCGTTTGCGGTATATGCGATCCCGGTCACTCGTCTGTTTCCTTCACAATTCAGCAGCGCAGACGACGGGAAAAACGTTTTCGTCAGAACTACCGAGACAACGAGAGCACGGAAATTATCGACAGGAAAGGCTGGAACTGTTTGTCCGCAAGAAATCTGAACTGCATGTATCTTCATCGTGCACAGTCCAGCACTTGATGCTGTTGAGACATGTAAAAAAGCCGTGTTATATCATTCACTGCCCTTTCCTCAGAAGGGCCGCTGTTCTCGATAAGTAGCTCTTCATATTTGTTCACAGCGGCGGGAATGCCCTGTTGGGTCCCATAATTCTGGTCCTCTTCTGTGGCGGTGTAGCCAACACAGCCCTCCTGTCACCTCTCTATACGTATGCAGCTTTGTGATTGCAAACCTTCCCTGTCCAGAGGGTTCATTGTTGAAAATGGCACACGGGGATTTCGAGGCTGGCGTCGATGATTTTGCACATGCAGGGCATGATCGAGAGAATGCGCCTTCTCGGTACACTCGCTCTTCCGTGAGGCCAAACGGCTCTGGATATTCTTCGCCAATCTGTCCGGACTGCGTTGCGTGTTCGGTGACAGCAGTGGCTTCGAGCCAAACTTACGGCGCTTTCCTCTCGGGGGGGACTGTTAGGTCAGCAGAGAGAAGTCGTTACAATACCAGTCGTCTGCTCGACTCCAAGGCTGCCACCAGAGACGGGCGGTGGCCGTTGCTTTCTGACTGCGCAGGCGTCGACCCTTCAGACACCCGCGAGCAGCACCCGTACCACAACTGTTATTTCGAAGCCACTGAGTCAGCGAGACCCTTCGCCCCGCAGTTCGTTTCCTGGAGTTTTAGGGGTTGGGTTAGGCGCGCGCTGTGGAAGCAGCTCTTCTGGTGGTTTCTGACGCCGCTGCTCTTTCTGTTTTTGTGGCTTGTCTGGTCCGCGGCAACGTCGTTCTATTTCTCAGAACAGGGGTTGCTAGACTATGGGATCGTGATCGACGCGGGGTCGCATGGCTCTCGCGTCACAGTTTTCTCGTGGAAAGCGCGCCGCTTCGATCCTCGACATCCCCTGACGGGACCGGTCACGATTCCCCAGCCCGTTTGTGGGGGCAACTCCGCGCCTGCGCTGAGCAGCTTCGCCGACGACTTCCCAGGCGCTAGGAAGGCGTTCAAGTCGATGCTGGATGAGTGCCAGGTGTGCTTGGCTCGACGAGGTGTGCCGACGTCTGTCTGGGGAGAAATTCCGCTTTTCGTGAAGGCTACAGGCGGGATGCGAAATCTAAGTCAAGGGACGCGAGATGCCCTCATGGCGAGTCTGCGAACGGCCCTGGAAGACCCCTCGGTGAATCCCTTCAAGTTCGACCCGTCTTGGGCCCGCGTTATCTCTGGCGAAGAAGAGGGATTCTACGGCTGGCTAGCCGTCAACAGTGCCTGCGGAAGCCTCTCGGACGACCCCGAGAAAACTGTGGGGGCGCTGGACATGGGAGGCGCGTCTATGCAGATAACCTTTTCTCCGCTGCACACGTCGGTTCTGGAGGACTTCATTGGCGTCCATCTTGGCAACAAATCGATTCGCCTTTACTCGCACTCCTTCCTCGGCTACGGGTGGTCTGATGCCTTGAATCGCGTCAGCACCATGCTGGGTGTCGAGGCCTTAGTCGAACGCCTTCGAGAAGACCCAGATTTCATAGAGAAAGCGGCATCGAAACCTATCATCCTTTCCCGCCGGACTTCCTTGTATCCGTCGCTGGACTCTGAGCAGCAACGCAGCGGCGAGGTCCATGCCGGTACGAGGGGAGCTAACCGTCCGGAGATTCGGGGAAAGAAGCAAGGCCAACGGAGACTCTCCGAAAAGGAAAATGGGGAGAGAACAGAAATCACGCTGGCGTCTGTGCATCCCTGTCTGCCCCGGGGCAGTGTGCGGTCGTTTCAAATGCCGTCTTTGGCCTACCCAGAGCGCCGGTTTTATGCCGACATAGACACCGATAAAATCACAACTTTCATGAAAGCTGCGGCCTACGCAAAAAATGACATTCTCAAAACGATCAAGTCAATGGCGCCTTACGGTGTCAAAATGCGTCATAGCCTACAGGATATGCAGCCGCTTTCGAACGGCTCTTCCGACACAGCTCTCCTTGATTTCAATGTAAATGTGCCTGATTCTGGAACAGCTACGGGCGAACACTTAGATCAGAAGGTCGCGTTGACTTCAGACGATGTGCCACGTGACCGAGAACGTGAAACTGGCGGGGAAGCTTTAGCGTCGCCTGCTCCAGGAGACAAGGCGGGAGCGGACGGAAGCAAGGGCAGCAGGTCCAGTAGGCACAGTCGGGGGAATGACCAGGAAGACGAAAATGAGAGGAAGAAAGAGCGAGGGAAATCTAAGGGAGGTGCCGAAGGGCCCATTGACGAAGAAGAACAGAACACGCCGAACGATGGTTTTGGCACAGGAAAGCAGGGCGGCGTCGAAGTCACTTTGGATGTAAAGCCGAAGGCGACAGTCGTGGTCCGATTTGTCGGAAGTGGCAATTTCAAAGCTTGCCGAGAAAGAGCGTACAAGTAAGTCGTCGAAGCAGTCTGATTCCATTGCCGCAATTTTTGTATGTCAGTATAGGAACCGCAATGCCATACGATGCTGGAGATCAATATGGCGGCTGACACATATTCTGCTGAGGCATCACACAAGAAGTTTGATGTGTCGTAATGCGTTCTGTCCTGCCCTTGTGGCAGCTGCTTTGGCGCTTAACTGTCTCATATCATCAATCTAACACGTCTGTCGATTCCTTCGTGTGTGTACGTATTCTTGCCCTTGTGGTCTGACCTTGAATCCACCGCTAGACATAGCACTCAAGCTTAACCCTGAGTGACTCCTGGTACAACGACCAAGTTGTCTTTGAGAACCTCCTTAGGGTTTCTGAATTTTTTTAGTGTCGTCCTCAATGTGACAACACTGCACTGACGGAGCGTTTGTGAACGTGATAAATATGCGTGGCGCCTCTGGATACCCGTATTCCTGCCGCTCCACTGACTTGGCGATGTCGTGCCACAGGCTTTTTCACAACTCCCTCTGCTTCATCAACAGTTGCTCTTTCAACGGTGTGTACCAACCCCGACTTGAAGACAGCAAGTAGGTCGCCGCCGACGTAAGACCTCGATTCGAGGGCGAACATCAACTAAGTAGTATTCCACAGTGTCTCTCGCTTCGTAACATTTTGATCGCGGCTTGAGAGATTCACCATATCAAAAGGGAAATTCCGCAGCATCCCGAAAGTAAGCTATGGAAAACCTCGAAACTCACATTTTTGAAGAGAGACAAGAAGGAGCAGAACACCACAATCACGAGTGTAATGGTCACAGTGTTACTGGCTGTTCAAATTTTTTTCCTCTCTGTTAGGTTCATCGCATTCGGACAGTTTAGCAAGGTTCACGCTGCGCTCGGATTGGTCAACCCGACGTCCCTCTCTGAGTTCCTCACAGCAACCACGGCTGTTTGCGGTCTCCGACTGAAACGTCTTAAGGGGATGAGGAGACGTGGTTTCTTTCGCGCGTTTGCCGATGTTAGTACCGAAAAAATGAGCTGGAAGGACACTAGGTGATTGACTTGTCGACAATTTGACGCGTCGTAATTCTTCGCACACGCAAAGCAGATGCGTGTGCCTCAGCTGCCCTACCTTGCACCCAAAGTAACGCGGCATGTGTCGCATGCCTTAGGCTGGCACTTTCGTCTCGGATCTAATCTCACAAGCGGTATTCCCTTTCTAACGACGTGTGTTTTTCCCCGTATTGCTGCGGGCACGATAAGCCGACGTTGAGTCGAATCATACCGTTGCGGCCTTCCCTCTGTTTATTGCTGCGTCTTTTCCTTCTAGTAGCTGTTTTTGGTGCTACTCCTGTTCTATCCAGATTCCCCGGTGCGAAGCCACTGCGGCCCTGGGTGTGGATGGAAGACGTATAGGTACCTTTCCGGCCGATCGTTCCTGTCTACAATGTTCTCAAGCGATGCGCCTGCTGTATTCCTCTGCAGATTTCTCTTCAAAAGTTGTGCTGGAAGGCTATCTGGAGTTTTGCTGTTCTTCGGCAAGGTTTCGGCTTTCCCCTCGAGTCCTCTCAGATATCGTTCGCCTCAGTCAACAGCGCGAGCAGCGAGAGTAGCTGTGTAGCCCCTGGATGGACACTAGGTTCTATGATAAGCGAAGTGAACTTCTTCCCTTGGCAGGCTCCCGTTGAGTAAGTCACTCTCATTGTTGTCACTTTATTTCCCTCGGAGCATAAGTGCATATGTGTAAACAAACAAAACGGGAAGGAACAAACTGACCCGAGGCGATAGCGTTATCTGTGGTCACACTGCTTTATAGACGTGGCTTTTGTAACTAGCGACTCAGCGCCTTTGACCCAGTCAGCATGGGGTGTTCGCACACCACATGATACGGATGACGTGGTGCTCAATCAGCATATTTGTGCGAGGCCTTTTCAGCTGTAGTCCTAGTCGATTGTCATTTTCTTGAAAACCGCGACTTCATGTGTTTTTCCTGATCACGAATTACTGTGATGTGCAGGCAATATCACGGTCTCTTCCTTTTGGCAGCAGCTTTTCTCCTCATGTGTATCATCTTGGCTATGGTTCTTTACCACGAGGTGTCATTTCTTCGCAAGCGTCTTGAACACGCTGAGAGGGCGGCAGTGCACGACTCGGTTATCGGCACACCATGCCCACCCACCTCTGTATCGTGCCCGATGCACCTCGCTGAATCTGCACCCGCCTGAAATGCAGTTACTTCTAGAGGGGTCCATATCCTCCTTACTTGCAGCTGAGGTACTGTTCATGATGCGCCATATATAAAGAGGGTTTCCTGACGGTCGGATTGATCAACTGAACACCAGGAGGAGTTATCGTGCGCAACACGGTGGCGCAACAACGCAACTCGATACAATGTAGTGTCAGAGAAAAGTAAATGGAAGTGCCAGTCACAAGAAACTCGTGCTGTCGTCTCAAAAAAGCATGTCTGGGCGTCGTGTTTTGGGGAGTACACTTTATTCGGCTAAGCTTTCGGATTAGCTCCATCCGATGCCCCTAGTATCAGGGGGAACGCAGCGTAATGTATCTCATTCTATCGGAAATTCGAGTCATCGTGTTCTTCCGCGGCATATGTGATTACATATCTCTACACGCATGTACGCACGCTTTTGACAATGTGACACCTGAACTGTATTTATGATGCTTTGTTGGTGGAGGACCTGCTTCCGGGTACTCCCCTTGTGCGGTTGTGAAGCATTGGTGATGTTCCTTGAGAGCCATCTTCATGCTAGTGTCCCTCAGGGAGACATTTTCGATGCCGAAATGTGGAAAGTGTATCAGTGCATATTTTTGCGTGTAGAAGTGTCTACGCTGATATGCGTAATCATCCATTTTGTCCAGGGAGCAGTTTACACACGACTGCGGAGTGAATTCGTCTCAAGCTGAGCACTACATTTTCCGTCAACTGGCAGAGATTCGCTTATTCCTCAAGTGTATGGTAGATCAGTAGCTTTCAAAAATAAAAGATACTTTAAGTATAAAGCACCACGGTATACGATTTGTACTGCAAAAGACTTTGTCGTCGGCGACGTGATTAGTAGTCATTTTGGGTGACAAAGCCGAAGCTTCCACAATGACTGTGTCGATCATTCCGATGGGAGCTTCTAAGATGGTGCACATTCGAGAGACATGCTTTTCTTGTCTCTGAGGGCGTTGTGCTGCGGTGCCAGAGAGTGCTATCTGCTAAAGATGGCAACGACATTGCACCCGCGGTCATCTAGCGACAGGGACGAACGATTCAGCGGAACGACCTTTTCAGTCAGCCTGTAGTAGTAGCAGTTACATTAACACGTTTATGGTAATGAGTAAACGCAGGCGGGAGTGGAGTCCGCCGAATAGACGAAAACGACTGCGGTTAGTCCGGACCCAGCTGCGGGTCTGGTACAGCGCAGGTCAAGGGAGGACCGGCCTCAGGATGACTAGAGGAGCGAACAGCTCATGCTTATATCACTCCATTAGACTCCCGCTGGAGACGAAACCTTCGTGCAGACCTGCCTGGGCCAATTCCTCATCCCAACCGTATTCGCCCACGTCCTGCATGGCTATCGCTTTCAACATTACCCTCAATTGGACCTAGAGAATCTGCTTTTGTAGTAGATACACGGTTACAAACACGAGCTTGTGCTGCAGCAATGTGTGGTCGTGATGCGCTCTTCATCCTCAAACATCCAAAACAAAGGTAGCCTGCCGACAACCTAACTCAACCCGTAGTACGGTAGATAACGAAACTAGTGATTGAACCACTCCTTTTTTGTTGACAAGTTCTCAGTGTGTACTATGAGGAAGACGAATGTCCGGCAGAGTGCAACATTCATCACGCGCACTTGCAACAAACTTCGTACGTCGGCCAGCAGGATGCCATAACATTTTATCACATTGCCGCATATCTTTACACCTACCGCCTCTTTCGAAAGAGACTTTCTACTCAGGCCTGAGGGCCAGTCTATTCTAGTGGTAATGATTAGATCCAAGGACAGTGATGGCGGCATTTAACGGATTATTTGGACTCACTACGACCAGCTCATTTGTCGCAGAAGTTTCTCGCGCAAATGCAATACACGCCGATGTTCTGCAGGGAACAACTGAACGTTGCGGGTCACAGGGAAAAGTGTGTTTCGTGAGATGCTCATGAGGCGGAGGCGGTGAGTCTAGCATGACGAGAATCATCAGAAAACCAATGCGCCTGCATGCACCATGTCCAAAAACAACAAGGAAGCGCAACAGGTGATGTCCAATCTCAAATCAGACATAGGGCATATGTCACGTGGGAGGATGTGATGGCTCACTGTTTACAAGTCACCTGTGTGACTACACCACCGGGCTCAAAGAAAGACTGCCATAAAGCTTTTATTTTGTCGTTCGGATTCTGAGTGCGCTCGGCACACTCTCGTATTAAACGGTGTGCTTGCGGGCCCAGAGTTGTTACTACATTACTATGTGACGGGACTGTGCTCTCGAACGATACGTGACTTGGAAGTACCATAATTGGTTTTATCGCTTTGTTTGAACAGGAGCGCGTATAAGAGGCGAAACTATAGAGAAGCCCGACTGTCAGTGTGTGGAACCAGGCTGTTGCTGCGAGGTTCATGTAGCGCTACCTTTCCTTCTCTCAACTACAGGGCATGCACGCGCCGCTGCATGTGCAGAAAGCCCGACTGTTGCTGGTGCTTACAATAATTTGCTGAGGGTCATGTTTGAGCTTCATTACGTAATCATCTACAGTCTTGCTTCAATTTTTTCCCGGCTGTTCTGGGCCAATTGCACGGGAGAACGCAGCGGCGAGCGTCATCTTGAAGGGGGATGGCTCGTTTCCCATCGCATGTGCCGGTAATTTCCTGGTAGAATATTGATTCTTGTCTGTGAATATGTTGTCGTTTCTTGCCAGCGCATAACCTGGCAGTAGACCTGTTTTGCACTATAGGATATGTGTATGCGTTTGCAATGAGTGGAAACCGTCTGTTCTCGCTCAGCGGTGCAAAAAAGTCACTGCAGGAGAGATGCCAAAGCACGAAGAAGATCGCAACTGCCGCTGCGAGACTCTGTCTACGGCACTTGAGGGATCCGTTTTCTCAGGCACCTCTCCGTGTGACGGTTAAACAAGGCCCGAACTGTATGATCAATCGTTTTCCCAACCTAACGGAGTTGTTAAATGGGGGGGCATTCGCAAACGCTAAAGATGCTCCGGCGTTCAGGTTCCGCGGTGACAAATACGCCCACTGCTACGGAGCGCCCAGTCGTGCTGAGAAATCCACTGCAACTAGAAAAGGGGTTTTCTTCACTGTTCTTGCGGTTTTTGTTCTTTCTCTTTTTGGAAGCCCAGTGTGGTTCATTTTTTTTTACAACAAGCACAAGGCGAAGTACGAGAAACTTGCTCGAGGTGACGAAGATTGGTGATACACAAATATGGCGTCGCTCCTTGCCAACGCGACCTTCTTTGTGCCTTCGCAGAGTGTTTCGTTCCCTGGTCTCAACGAGCTAGAGATGCCAGTCCCTTCTAAATGCGATTTGTTGTATGCACTACTGATATAAAATCCCACAATCAAATAACTCGGCGTCTTGCGTGCGCGTGAAAGACAGGTTCTATACACGGTTGATAATAACATTTAATGTGGAACGCGAGTATCCTGAAGATTCTAGCAGAGTAGCCACGGAAATAACAGCAGACCCAATCTTCAAAGTAGTAGGGGGGAACCTCCTGCAGGGCCGGGGGTTTCTACGCAAGGTAAGGGGGGACCCGCGATGGAGGTGGCGCACAAACGCGTGCCTTGTTGGAGAGTTCTCTGGTGTCACTTTCGGCTGTGCATGGTGTGGCCCCTAATTTTCCGGTTGCCAGATTGTTCCCTCGCTGAGGGAAGCTGGTGG
The DNA here is from genome assembly GCF_000006565.2 of Toxoplasma gondii ME49. NCBI lineage: Eukaryota > Apicomplexa > Conoidasida > Eucoccidiorida > Sarcocystidae > Toxoplasma > Toxoplasma gondii. The sequence goes on along the minus strand of NC_031480.1, from coordinate 409,036 downwards.
CGATGCCATCGTCTATCGGTTCCGCAGTGCACGGGGGCGTAAGAACTGGCTGGGGAGCTGACAGCATTAAAATCGAGCCTTTGTTATGCAGTTTTATCAGGTTGTCGGGGAGAAGACATTTTTGAGGGAATCGAGCGGGCTCTCATAGCAGAAAGTGCTTCTCTGGCGGTGTCCAAAAACGCGGAACCTTTTTGACTGTTAAGAGGTCGCACGGCCCCTGTGAAGGTGTACAACGCCTGAAGCGTCTGAAGGAGCGAGTCAAGCTCGTCCACATCTTCGTCCGTGAGAGGATTGTCTTTTTTCTCGATCACAGCCTCATTTTGACTCTCCTTTTCAGGCCTGCGCCGTGCTAGCTTCCGGACTGTGTCTGAGTCTTTCTTGAAACTATGTGCATCCTTATCAATAATTTCTTGAGCCCTGAGCCAACGCACAAAAGTGGGTGCATATGTACCACAAAGGATTTCTGGTAAATCGTTACAGAAGGCAGCCTTGCCGCGTGGTCTCCCGGCTCTGTGTACCTGGAGAAAACTGTCACTTCTATGACATAGTTGGGCCAGTGCCAATCACTGGGCGTGTCCTTTCGCCAAGAAACTTCTGCACGACATCCAGCGGAAGATACGATTCGCGTGCACCGTGAGATAGTCTCGAGGGATGTAACCAGTACACAGCGAAAGAACGTCAGATGAGATACTCGGCATTCGAAGGTGTAGGCTGTCTGATCTGCAGACGATGCCATGAGGCGCACATGGGGTAGATGTCGCTCGAGCGGCTCCCATTCAGACTTCTAGAACCCAGCAGCTTGCTTGGTTTATGCTCTCTTTTAATCTTTCTTGCTGTGACTTTCTTTCGCTACTTCTCTTCCAGTCACTCTCTCGACTGCACGAGGAACAGGCAGTGTTACAGGGACTGTCTTGACGTACCTGTGCATAGCTGTGGCGGCTGTATGTTGGTTGCGCAGCCTCTGCATCAGGCAACTGTCAAAGAACCACATTTGGATTTCATGGCATTCTTCCAGTAGTTGCTGTAATTCCTCTTTTCGAATCTCCTTCTGTGTCTCCTCCTGCAATATCTCTGTCACCTTCGAGGCAACGTCTCGTCGTTTCCGCTGAACACTACGGAGAAACTCTCGTTGCTCTGCAACCGGGTCCCAGTTCGTCAACACGCCTCTCTCCTCTTGTGCATGGAACATTTTTCGCGTGGATATGCGGTCAATAGACTCTCTCAGAGCCGCCAGTTTCTCTTGAACTTTGTATTGTAGTTCACTTCGTGCATCAGTGGCCTTGGATGCAGCTGCGAATGTTCGTTGTTCCCCTGTTAACCCCAATTGAATCATCCTGAACACTCCGGGTACAGTAACGGCCCTTTCGCGGAGTCTCCCACCTATCTTGCTGAGGAACTGAGATATCTTCAAATTTCGATGTCGCGTTGTTGTGAGCGGTTGACGGAGCGTCACACAGCTGTATGCAGTATTGGACTCCTTTTGTGCTTCTGAGTAAAAATGTTGTTGGCTTTCTCTTTTCTGATCGTCACCTTTGGATAGTTTGCTTGCGGGTGACTTTTGTGCTGCTCCTGGTCGTTTGGTATCTCGCTCGGCCCCACCGGACTTTGACTTCTTCTCGCAATTTCCTCCCTTTGTGGTTCTCGCCTGACGATTGCTCGCCGTCCTCTCCTCAAAATCCTTCCGTGCACTCCGCATGGCCGCGCCGCTTTGAAGTGACATGAGAAACAGGGCACTTTTCACTGTGCCAGTTCTTGTCGGGTCTAGCTCGCAAAAAAAGAATTCCTGGAGCTCCGTTTCGGTTGCCTCGGTTGCATCTTGAAGCAGCTGGCACTGTGCAAAAGCTGCGGCAGATATATCTTCCGAAAGAATGGGCTCTGGTGAAAAACAGTCATCAGTTGGCTCGGGTGGACATGCTCCGCGAGCAAGCAGGCAAAGAAGCTGAACCTCCGTCATCTCCAGCTTCCACAGCACCGTCTGCCGGAACGCAGCGAGTGAGTGAAGTGCTTCGGGCGGGTCGATCAGATCGGACAAGACAAAGTCTCTCTGTTTCATTTTTCTGGCCATAAACGCCATTCGAGATCTCCTGGCTCGCTCCGCCCGGCTCGAGTCCCTTTCATTCCAGAAAGAGAGTAACTGGTTGTCGAAGGCAGCTCGACACACATCCTGGGCAACTTCTATTTCTCCTGTAGCGACGACATCCAAGCGCCAGGAGCCGCCGTCAAGCGGTGCTGCCATTCGAAGTCGTTCTGCCGACGCTGTTTCCGCCAGGTGAATCAACTCCACATTGTTGCTCTGTGAAGCAAATTTTTTGTCAACCACTCCGCTTTGTTCGTCTTGTTCAGCAGGCCAGCACTCTTCATTTGACCAACTTGGCATAGAGGAGTTGATGTCCGACGGACAAGTGAAACGGGTGCCATCCCATTCATCCCCAGGACGTGGAGCGCACTGGGAACTGGGTACTGCCGCATTCTGCTGTGTTACAGGTCTGTACTTTCGTGCAACGACTTGGATAACATATGTGGAGCGAGGATTCAGCTGGATGTGGGGAAAAATGACAGTGTCTCTTCCGACAGACTCTGTGAGCGTTTCTTCCAGAGGTGGTGTAGGATACCTGCCTGGTGTCGGAGCACAGGACGATCGACTCATTGCACTGAGACTGTTTTCGCTCATGATGGAGCCGTTCTTTCCACTTGTTTGCTGGCTGAACCCTGGGCTTAGCAGTTCCTCGTTGGCGACTGGCACCCGAGGTTGAGAACCTGACAGATATGGCGAAGCATTGCTGTGCGCTCTCGATTGCTGGTGTTGCTGCCGAGGCGTTACGGGATTGAGCCCGCTGCCAGTGGTTGTCTGCACGAAATTGTTTGGAGCCCTTTCTTGAAGTTGCTGCTGGGATGATCCTTGTGGCTCAATCTCGAGAATACTTCCGTAAAGGACAATACCCTCGAGTTTCTCTGTTGTAACTCTCAGTGACGCACTTACTGTAGTGGAGGTCTTGGGGATGATGCGCTCTCTGAGGACGATGTTCCCTCCATTCGTCTGTGTTTGGTCAGTCCAAGACGATCGGAATGCGATGTTGTCCACTCTAATGCGCAGTGTCGAAGCGAGAGCCGACTGCGGTGGCTTGCCATAGTTCGCAACAGGCTTTCGTTGTCTGTCGCCTTTTCTTGCCAGTCCATTGACTTCCAAACCCCGGGCACCGATCCCTACGGAAAAGGTGACGCGAGGCATGGGGCTGGGAAGCGCTGACTCAAGTAAGAGCAAGTAAGACTGTGAGCGTTCAGTAACTTGTTCGTGGCTGGCTCTGCAGCCATCATCACTCCCTGCCTGATCCTGCCAGTCAGTCTTGCGTGTGGTCAATTCATGTAGATCGATGCGGAGCATCGGACAAATAGGGAGTTCTCTGAGCTCTGATTCGAGAGCGACAGCGCCAGTCCTTTCTCCCGTCGCTGGCATGTCACCTTCCGCAGGAAGGACACAGAAATCAGAAGAGTTTCCTTCACGGCCGAACTTCCCGCCCGCGGGATTTTCTAATTTCCCCGGGAGTCGAGTGCGCATTTGACCAATTGACATGCGAAGGTAAGGTGCCAGCCCTCCGTGCGGAAGGTTTAGAGTCACAAATATAGCTGGGAGGTCAGGGTCAGCTTCCAGGGGTTCGTTTGCTTTAGCAGTTGAGTCATTACCGCCAACTGGGGAGGGGTCCCTGCACTTGAGTCTTGAATGAATCTCAAGCACGGCTTTGAACCAAACCGTGTAGTTGGGACCCGAAAGCGTACTCTCTGGCGCCGTTACGAGGAATTCGTCAATATGGACGTTGTAGAAAGTTTCCAAGAATTCTTCCACAGAAAAGATATGGCACGATGTACTGTCAAACGGTTCAGTTGTGTCCGTGTCTTTGGAAAACGTCCCAATGTCGCCTGTTTGCTTCTTTATTGATTTCGCACTTGTGCCTCCTGCCGGCGTGTGCGGAGGCGGCTCCGGAGGGGTGCTATTCTTCTCGCGTTTATCGGGTAGCCAGTGCATACGGAAAGCGCTGCTTCCAGCTGGTGAATCCAGCCAGAAAAAAAACGCGTGCCGTCCCTGGCAGAGATTCAGCTGCGTTACCGCGCGGCACGACGCGTCAAGCGTAAGGAACCTTGGTCCGGCACACATTTCCAGTGCATGGCCTTTCGTTGGGTAGGTGGGGAACGACGAGAAAGCGAGATGGCAGTCGGCGTCTTTGGTGTATAGTTCCCCTGTCTTTCCGGTTAAGGAACCCGCCGCTGTCTCCCGCCCCCCAATGAGGCTGCGTTCCCGAGCGCGCCAAAGCTCGACGCCTTGTGCCACAGCATTCCGCATTTCTGGTCCAAGAAGCGGCGCGAAGACGTCGATACTCTGGCAGGCCAGCCTCTCCCACCCTTCCACCTGAGGACTGAGGTTCTTTCCTTCAGGAAGGAAGAAATGCGCGCTCTGGACAAGGCATGAGCCCCCCAGATGGGTTGGCATGGTATCCGCTTGAGCGTCTCTGTGGCCCTGATAGAAATGTGGTTGTCCTCCGGTTCCTTTCGGTAAACGGAGATATGGTGCGGGTGCCATCTGCTCCGCTGGATGCACCGGCTGTATATTAGCGTCGTCGGCTTGGGGGATGGGTGGATGGGCGTCAAATTCAAGAAGAACTGGAAACGGTGAGAACTGAGGTCGTACGACGATGTTGTTGGATGTGCAGCGCCGCCGAGGTCTACCTCCCCGACAACAGTCACCCTCGGTGTGCTTTTCTGTTAAGGCTCCGCTGCATGCGTCATCTTCCTTCTCAGCCGCCGAGTCCCCCAGATGTGGTATGTTTATGTAACAGACTGCTGCGCGCAGGGGAAACTGGCGAGGGAGCACGGATTGCTCGTAGTCGAAAAAGTCACTAGTCGAAACTGTTTCGAAAAGAGTTGATGGGACGTACACAAACAACTGTTCCGATCGGCAGACTTCGGTCAACGTCTTCCACGAGACCCACACAGTTCCGTCGTATGTGATACCCGCTGCTTCAACTGGATCGGTCACGTTCTCCACAGGCCATGGCATTTGCCATCTCTGGATTATATCTGCCAGCACCTGGCCAGGGGGCTTCGCCTGAACACCCAAACACGGCAACAGTGTGTTTGGCAAGACATCGCGCTTCTTGATCGTTTCACTGAATCTGATGACGGGGTATGTTTTATCAATGCTTTGTCGCCCCTGTGGGTTTTGCATAAGCGTTTCACAGGTGAAATAATGTTTGGCTCTCGGAAACAGCCCATTTGTGAAAGAAGGCCGTACTCTGGTCATCATGATCTAAAAACTCGCCCACGTGGAGATGGTAGTACAATCAGAACGGAGCGCGAGTTTTTAGCCCCAAAAGAAAGGCAAACTCCCCAACCAGCTATCACCCATTCCGGGATATTATGAGAATAAGACATCATTATCTGACGCCGTCTACGCCTCTGTTCGTCCGCATACGCTGTCTGCGAGGCAGGTCGTCTCCCGTATTTTCCGTGCAGTCTCAGCTGAGGGGGAGTGTCGTTTCTCTGTTGATTACCTTGCCAGAGGGGCCTCCAAATACGTCATTTTGCCTGTTAATCTTGGTGGCGTGGGCGTCTTGGAGGCTCCCAACTCCGTTGGGCGGTCTAAATGTGCCTTCGGTGTCTGTCTGCCTCAATGTGTTCGGTCTGCTCTCTTCGGCAAGAAAGTCGTGCAAGGTAGCGTCAGGCAGAGGATGCGGTAAGGCGTCTCCAAGTAAATGTTTTAGTAGCTTTCCCCATGGCTTGCATATGATGATGCGCCCGCGATCGTCCTTTCGAAGTTCCTTCGCCTTCCGCTTTGATTCTTCCTTGGCTCTCTGAGTCATAAGTTCCGTTCTGTTTTCTGGATGGTCCGAGCTGACAACAGAGAACAAACCGCCGTACTCCTCTTCGGATTCTCCCTCCTCCTCCGGAAAAAAAAAGTCGGTCGAGCTTAGCCCACCGGGCACGACCCGTTTCGCTGTAGGTTGGGACTCACGAAATCGCTGTTGAACGACATTACTACTTTTGTGTAGCTGAAGATAATCTCGTTTTAAAGAGAACGCTCCGCTCCGCAGACAGACTTGCTGGGTTGTCGAGTTTTCAGGACTCAAATTGCAAACCAGAAATGTGACACTCGCATCTTCATGGCTATCAGTCGATCCCTGGCTAGTTTCTGTTTCGTGTCGCCGATCGAAAGTCTGAGCCTCTGTGGGTCGTATCTTGACGCTAGCCCAAAAGCCTTTATTCAAAAAGTGCCGTATGACTCCAGCTGTCAGAGGAAAAGCGACTTCTTTTCTTCCACTTAGGGCCTCGAGTATCGGAATTTCCGACATGCCGAGCGCGATTTCTCCCTGGAATGCTTTCCAGATCGCCTTAGTAAGCAGCAACGGCCAAAGCTCGTGTTTGCCTTGAGAGGACAGAGGTGCTAGAGGCCTGTGGGCTGGGTCGCAGGGTATGAGGTCGTCGATCTCCACCAAGCACCACCGCGAGCGTAAGAAGAGTTTAACATAATACAAGCCTTGAGGGTTGTACAACGGCCAGCCAGATTCAGACTGTGGGTAGATTAATTCCCAGAGAAACGTGCCCTTGGGAAGGAGGACAGCGTTGTCGGCGATCACGCTAAATGCAGAAGCTATCCCAGCAACGCATAGAGGCGCACCTGGTGGTGTCACGATGCTCCCCACATCGCGGCTGAGAAAGGCGTCTAGGTCTACAACCACTGGCTGATTACCGCGTCGTCCTTCTACAAGCAAGGCCTCCAGGTCCACATAAGCCAACAGGCGGTCGTCCATCAGTAGCTTTAGAGACGTTTCCGAAAGTCCACCATTTGCCTTCCCCGCAGCCTTTTCTGACGTCGCAGACCCGGTTGCATTGGAATCCGCCTTGCCTATATCAGCGTAATACAGTTTCTTGCCGCCTCCGGTGGGAGCTTGCGAGGTATTTCCGATGTGGCTGTCGGCAAAACGGTTTAATCCTCCCTTTCTCTGCAGCGAGACAGGTGCCGGGTCGTTGTCGCGCGTTTCTGGAGCTTCAGTTTTTGTACGATTGCTACCCGACCGTCCAACGCGTTGCTTTTGTTTGCTGCCAGAATCGCTCGGCAGTTCGGGCAATGTGCCAGACGCCCCAGGGGAAAAGCTAAGATCGACAGCGGGGTACTCCTCGAGTGAAGTCGAAGGGTCCCAGCAGCTTGGTGCCCTCTTCCAGCCAGCTGTCCGTTCCCTTATCTTCGCCGGCACTGCACTGCGAAGAAATTTTGCGTCGACGAAACATTTGGGTGCTTCTCCACTCCCAGGGGGACCGATGGGATCCCATGGGAGGGCAGGCGATCGGAATTCCCAAATGCTTTTCGAGGTTTCGGGGACCACAAGATCGGGAATCATGCAGGGCAATTGTGGCCATTTGTCTGGGCGTGCCCCTTGCTGGAGGGGAGCACGACGAGATGCCGCCGAAGACAGCCTTTCTCCGTCGCCAGACGTTTCCATCCCCATCTCTGGTTACACAAAAAACACTTGGCACGGAACGGCGAGTGATACTTCCTGCAGGCTGAGAGGAGAAGGACCTTCTTGGCATCCAGCTTGCGACGACCTCTTCTGCTACATATGCAGAGGCACAAATATCGAAGAACAACGCTGAAGATACATCAAGTATCTGGTCAGGTGTCTCCGCCGTCTTCTCATTAATTCCATGCACAGGAACTGCTCTCGGCCCCATGTCCAAGTTATCGTTTCACAGTCAAGGCCTCAAATGAACCGCCAACATGACGCGTCATAAAGCGAATTCGCTGGTGCTGCCTTAGTCACGTAAAAAGGTGCATTGCCAACTGAGCGTAAGATCCTCCCAACCTGCCTGGCAGAGATATACCTGTCTTGCTCAAGCAGTGCGGCATCGGTTTGTCCAGAGCACTCTTTTTTCTGTGCTAAGAGGACAGGAGGGAACTAGCATCTTCCGTGCGGCGCTCTGGATCAGAAGCTTGGGGCGAGCAGAAACTCAACTGTTCTCTACCAAAAAAATTGGTACAGTTCCCGAGACTTCAACCGCCGCGAAAGACCGATCCGTGCCAGCACAGAAACAAGAGCGGACTGTCAGGCAAGGACATTAAAGCCAGCTTGCTTCAAATAGGGAAGCGCCACGTGTCCACGTGCGAGTGTTTAACGGCGAATACTTGAATGCACAAACTAACCGCATGCACATTAACAGTTATAAATCGAACAACACTCTTGCAAGGCGACGGGTATAGTCAGATTACGTTGGAAAGAGATCCTGGGAGAAGTTGAACTTCTTCACTTGCCTAAGCGCATTTTGTCTGTTACTTCCCACCCTTGTATTTATATTGAAAACGCCGTTACCATTTCCCACAGTGCCTGCCAACCAGCATTTCTCCGATATTTTGCGGATGCTACGACAAACAGTAGCTGTGTGCAAGAAACGTCCGCTTCCGGCGTTTTGCTGGCAGTTCATATGCGATAAGCATGATATTTGAGCGTACACCAGCACTCGTTAGGAGGAAATGTGGCCACCAGTTGGCAGTTGCTACTACATTTGTCGCTAGCTTCGTTTCTGAGTAGTATCGGATGATCTAGAATACGTCTTCACTCAGCATTGAGTGGCGTCTCCGCTACAATTCCAGTCGTCCTCAGTGATATCATCTTCCAGCAGATATTGTTCCGCGCGTAGAAAGGATGCTTTAACTATATTCCTAAATAGAGCTGCTATCCCTGGTGCGGGGCCTGGGAGAAGTCACACTGAGGCATATGCTGTGACGGTCCCACACAAAATCGAAGACTTTTCGCTTGGCAACGGGGAACTGTTGACGGAGCTACAACATATCCTCTCGATCCTTCCCTTAAAAGCGTTAAAGACGTTTGAAAGTTCTTGCTTCTGTCCCTCTACGAGCACACTGTCCCTCCACTGCAGCGGCTATCCAGCTTGTTCGATGCTCGCCCCGCGGAACACAAAAAGCGTATCTTGCTGAAGATGTATTCGGTAAGCATACCAGAGAAGCTCTCTACAAGGCTCGCCCTGCTTGCTGAAATTCTCTTCGTGAGTTGCTTACCATTCGATACTACCTGGGTGTCTCGACATATGCAGGAGACAGAAGCAAAAATACTAGAACTTCGATTCCCGTTGTGCATTGTTATGCGCGGCAATCAGCAACGCTGAGTGTCCGGTGCATGCATGCTGGCGCGCTTTTCCTCGAGTCACTTGGAGACGGACGGATTAGCTACGTTTTTCTACCGTGTTCTCCTCTTTTCTCGTCGATTCTCCGCAATTGGCCTCCCTCCATTTTCTATATCTCTTCGATGGCTTTGGAACGGGAAACCCGTAAAACCTCGCGCTCTTCGTTCCCTCTTCGCCTTCTGATGCAACGGCATTTTCTTTGTTCCATGGCACTCGGCGTGTGCAGATTTTTTCGATGAGCCATTGCAAGGCGACATTGAGACATTATCACTCCATACTCGAAAACAAGCGGGTCTATTTATATGTAACTACTGCACGTACACATATGTGACCAAGAGTTTGAGACAAGCTCAGACAGAGACGAGTATGTTTGCCAGGTTTTTACGGCAGAAATGCGAGGATCACTACGAGGATCGACATCCAAATACGGATGTTTGCATTTCAGCGGGATCTAATTGTGTACCGACACCCCTTCTGAGGGATGGAAGCGGCATCGTTGCAGCCTAAGATCTTTTCGTGGACCGAACAGCAAAGACAAAGGTGGAAGACACAAGAGCACGTCTCGGAGCTGAGTGTGCGGATTCAGACAGAGTCTCAGTCGCTTCTGCTGCCTGTTTGCTCAAACAGCGGAATCTTCTTTCCAACAGAGTCTCTTTCGTCCCATGCGCAGAGTAATAGTCCTGTAGACACCGCGAGGGTTTCCCGTCTTTCTCTCTCTGAATCTCGTAACGGCTTTTCGGCTGGGCGCTTCGGATCTTTCGGCACTCGTAGCTGACGAAACGAGTTCCACCCGGTTGTCCGTAGACAGTCGCAGGTGTATCCTTCGGATACTTTCGGACGGCGGCGTTTGCTGCATCGAGTTGTTCTGCTGCGAAGTGCACGGCACTCTGTTCTATAAGAAGCGCCGATGGTCCTCAACGTGTATCTTCTGATTCGAATCCCTCTCACGCCTTTACGGGATTCTCCCCGTTATGCAACACTCGAAACGGCCCTGGGCAGATCTGGATGACCCATGTGTACTGTAGAGTCGATGTGCTGGAGTTCTGGTCGGTTTTTTCCGTTCACAAGATCGGAGAAGCGTTCTTCTCCAGTCTAATGCAGCCTTCCGAAGACGGTGCCTCGGGCCTGCTTAGCCGTTGCGTGTGTCCAGTGCGAGAGCAGTGTGATCCCCGGGCTTCCATGGCTTGCTCCCAGAGTGCGGCAGGAGTCGTCGACCCCGACGCCTCGTTCTGGAAAAGCAGAGACATGTTGTTCTCGGAAATCTCTCGTCCCCACTCCTTCGCCTGCCCCCGCCGCGATGACCGATGTCTCCATCACTGCAGCTGCCGTAACTGCCCTTGCACCTCGTCCGTCTGCGACGAAAACAGCGTTCACGCAGCCGCCGAGGCGTCGGCGCCGGATGAGACGCAACAGCTAAAGGGGGACTGGACAGGCTGCAACGAACCGGCATGCGTCTCCTCTCTCGCCAGCAATCCGCGTCTCTTTTCCCCTCTTGCAGCGGGGCGCGGCGAAGGGTTTGGTGACAAAGGGTCTGGGGACGAAGGATTTGGGGCGAGCAGGCCCCAGGGTTGCCGGAAAGGACCCTCTGCGTTTGTGAACCATCGTCGCTGCCATTGCAGCTGCGGCACCGGTATGAGACCGTGTCAGTTGGACCAACTGCGACAATGCAAGGCAGCTAGGCAGCGGCCTAACTCGAATAACCTCGAAGCCACGCCGAGCGACGCACCCAACCCGCCTGACCCGGGCGCGCCAGTTAGGTCGGAGCGATTACTCGCCGCCGCCCTCCCACTGAGCCTGCCTGGCAGCTCACGCCGGGGGCCTGGAAGCTATTCGTGGAATTTTTGCCGCCCTTGTAGATGCCGTTATTGCGGAGAGCGGTCGCTGCCGCGCAGACGCTCTTCCGCGTCTGAGCCGCGCCAGCCTTCCTCCGTTTCGGCCGCTCCTGCCCAGCGGCCGTCGCGGAGTCGCAGGAGCCTCTCACCAGCTTTTGTGTTGTATCCGCCGCATCACCCGCCGTGCCTCACGACAGCCTCGGCGGCGCGGCTGCTCGAGCTTGTGAGGAATGGGGGCCCGAGTGACCGGTGCGCTGTGGACATTGGCGGCACTCTCGCGAAAGTCGTTTTTGTCACGAAGTCTGGGGCCACGGGTGACTCCTGCGCCTCAGATCGATATCAGACGCCAAAGATAACGTCCAAGTGTTGGCGGCATGCAGAGCAACTGTCGCCCACCCTTGGGGCCCAGAGACGTGAGCTAAACTCACTCGCAACCGGAACGACGGATGTCCCCCAAACGCCAGCGGGCGATACGCAGGACTCCGGGACGGGTTTCAGTGCGAAGAGGCAGTTTCGTGGTCGAAGCGATTCCGACATTGACACTGTAGACCATCACGAGGGATCGTCCGCGACTTCTGCTTCAAAAAAACCACACGCGAATGAGGCCTGTTGTGAAGATCGCGAAAGCCCCAGGACTCGGGCACCTTCTTCTGCGATTCAAGAGAGCGCACCGGTACCGGCGTGTGCGAGAGCCAATGAACCCGGAGGCTCGCTTGACCAGTCTGAAGTCGCAGCTTCATTCGTGCAACGTTCTTTAGGAAAGACTGCGGATTTCCTCTGTCAGCGAACGCCGTGCACAGTTGCGGCCCCGCGTTTGTCAACAGCTTCACCTGACCCTGCGCTTCACAGTTTTCCGGGTGATTCGGCCGCAGACGAAGGCCACAGAATGCCGCTGCATGCCGAGCTTGAACCTCCCGTCTCTGAAAATGTGCCGGGACACACTCCGGACTTGACTGGCGGCCGGAGGCGTCAGTGTGTCCGGTGCCACTGTCGAAGCGATCGAAAAGCACGAGCGTCTCTGACAATCAGAGGTGAGGGCATTTGGGGGTGAAAGCTGGGTTTAGGTGAAGCTGTCTTGTCTTCTACAATGTACTCTCGCTTTCACAGTGCATCCATCAGCAGGGGGGGACAAGACGACTTCCCGCGCGATTGGGAAGCCTGCGGGCTACTCTGTTGTGTTCCCTCAACCGGACAACCGCGTGAAGTCGAAGTATAGTCAGTTTTTGTTCTACTGTATATAATGAATTGCATCTGTGTCCTACAGTTTCTGGTTGACGGCCACGACCGGTTGCAAAGTGTCAAAGATGTGAAACTCCAGAAAGGCTACGTGTTTGCTCACTGTATTTTTGATTGCAGCAACTCCGGAGCATGTCATCAGGTTCACGTACTTCCACACGAAGGACGTTTCATCGCTCTTGCATTTTCTAAAAGGTAAGTCTGGGTCAGCTAGTGTGTCTGCGAGGCGGTTGCGAAGTGGAGCTAGACAGGGATGACTCGGGGATTAAAAGTGTTGTCCATGAGGGAAGACTCGCGCGTCCGACAGTATGTCTCGCGGTCTTTCCGTTTTTGCGTGTCTCCGTTTTTTAAACAACCCTGGTGTTCCTTGCAGATCTGCCTGAGCAAAATGGTGGTGGGTTGTCTTAAATGTCATCGACTTGTGTTTTGCGTTTTTTTCGGATTCCTGCGGGGCTGCAGCAAACGGATTCGCACAGCCTGGAGTTGTGTTGAGAGCGACAGGTGGTGGCGCACACAAGTTCAGTGCGCTCTTTCTGGAGAGACTTGGTGTACAGTTGAAGAAGCTCGATGAAATGGAAAGCATCATGAAAGGGCTGGTCTGCTTAGCCTCCTCGACCGATTCAGTGTTCCGTTTCGACTTGCAGAAGAAGCAACGAATTCATGTGCACGTGGTACGCACAGAACTGGGGAGAGGAAACACCACTCATGGGTATATCGTCACATGCGCCCAGGCGTCCGCAGATACCAGTGCGTGTTGAAGTATATATTGTGTCAATGCTGTCTACATCTGTTCGATAACTCGCATACATCTGCGTGAAAAGCACTAGAGATGTTGGGGAGAGAATTGTCATACACGGTCAGGAGGGATAGTCTTGAAAGAGGGTGCCAGTGCGCTCTCTCAGGGAAAGCCATCTGCCAGGCGCATCCGGCGACTGTTTGTGTGCGACTCAACACGACGCAGAGGATGCAACGAATCCCACGATAGCCCTGACAACAATATGACTGAAATGTATTCGTGTAGGTATACATACACCGTTACCAAATCCTTTGTCGTTAACTTAGATAGATAGACGTAAGTATTCATTTCAGACACATTTCGGGAAGGTGACTGCCAAAATGTACATATGTACGCAAGACGGGAGGGGGTCCACGTCTTCGACGAACGTTTTCTCGGAGGTGTTCCTGTGTTACCTGGAACTTAAAGCGGTTTGGGAGAGTGAAAATGAACAAAGGACGGGTTGTACAAGGAATAGTCCAAGCCTGCCGTTGTATTTAGTAAATAGTCTCTTCTATCTTGAAGATCGGTCACACATTTACTGGCTCGAGCTTTCAAATTTTGGAGATGTGCTAACCACCGTCTCTTCGCCTTGCGACGCAAATGCCTGTTTCCGCATTTACTGAATTCGTGATCGATTTGTTATTTTCAAGCCGCGAACGCGACCTTCAGGAATATGCTTCCGTAAGCACCCGCCACATAGGAGAGCTCAGTGCGATTTTGTGTCTCCATTCATGGTGTTGGTCGTAAAGTTTGTGGTGTGTGTTTTGCTGTGATTTCAGACAACGCCCCTTTATCCCTTTCTCGTTGTCAATATTGGCTCTGGCGTCTCGATTTTGAAGGTGAGAACTTTTTACCCTGCTACCGTTCTAGTTGCAGGTGACCAGGAGGTTAAGAGCTTTTGTCCCTTGGCGCCAAATTTGGGTTCACTGGAAAATGTTTAGCACATGCAAACTAATTGTAACCCCGCGCTTGTCTCGTAACAAAACGCCATCACTTGTGTAGGTTGGTACACATTAGGAAGCCTCATTTAGATCTGTAACCGAACAGGATATACGCGACGACGTATAGCAGCTGAACTACCGACTAGTGCACCTATATATTTCCAACATGCGTATTGGCAAGTATTCCGCCTGGGCAGCCCGTCCCATACGCGTCAGACTCTTGTCGCCTGAGCAAAATAGTGAGCCAAATATGCAATTTGCAATGTGCAAATCCGTAGAATTCGCTAGCGTGCTTACAGTTAACTTTCTCCGTGCGCTCGTGTGTCAACTGTATGTTTAGTCTTCCGCATATATCTCCCTCACTTCAGTCGGTCGTTTATGTGTATTTTTTGGCGTGCTGGCAACCAGCAAGCAACGGAGTATCCTATATGCAGTGTGACAAACACTCTTGGAGGACTTAAGCGCCCGTAGCACATGGAGCAGTTCGGTACCCTTGGCACTTGCTTCAGAAGTGCTGTCTACGTGCGATGAACGCACACGAAAAAGCCAGACCGTTTGCCGGGTGTCAAGGCCGAAGGCACCTGTCATGCCCCAATTGTTACTTTGTCTGGCTCACGCCGCAGGCGACCAGTCCGTCTTCGTTCGTCCGTGTCACTGGCACGTGCATCGGTGGTGGCACGGTTTTGGGTCTGGCGAGGCTCCTGTTTCACGCGAAGACCTTCAAGCAAGTTGTGAAGCTGTCCCAGAGAGGTAAGCGCCATAATCCGGGAAGGCAGCTAGTTGAGCGATGCGAAGCCGACGAATTTGGTTTCCCGGGAGAATAGGAGCGCAAAGGAGAGCGACATTGGAAATACTGGAGAAGCTGGGGGGGAGCGAGGAAGAATGAAGGAATTTTAATGCTAGAATCCGAGCAACAAGTGGGTGTGCACCTAGGTAGGTCGATCCCTCCAGTACAAACGACTGTCTCCCAGCCGTGCAACATCACTTCGTACATTTTCGCGACTCCAAGTTTGTTCGGAAGCTGCTGACCACGTCTGCGTGTTTTTATTACAGTCTCATCCTTACACTTTCCGTGTTGATCCGTCCCTTGTACGTGAGTGACATCTCTTTGATAAAGGTCTCCGTATATTGTGTGAGCTGTCTATTCTCAGGGACGGATTTGCTGGACCTCAAAGTTGGCGATTTGTTCGGAGACGCTGCAGGCAGTCGGTGTCTGCCCGCGGACACCCTTGCAAGCAGGTGGGTGTTTTTGCTAATGCTGTGTTTCCAGCCATATAAGATAGAATGGCTTTCGTTTACCTTGTGAAACGCCGACCGTAGGATATCCGCTACTAAACTATATCAAGAGGGGTTTGGGGGTGTCGTCGTCGTTCACTAATATTGATTCCTTCAACGACGTTGCCACATCCGCAGTAGAAAGCTGGACCCGTGTCTCTGAAAGTTCTTTCAATCCCCGTGAATGGAGTTATATGTTATATTATCTTTTTGCCCTATACTTTGCTGTCTTGAGCAGTCCAGAAGGGTGATGGTCCACAGCATTCACATAGAATTTTGTTCACAGTGTACGGTTCTAATGTAATACAGCGATGCATGGCTAAGCCCTTATCAGACGGTGGTTCCGGAATCAGCAGACAGCCCGAAAAGCTATTCACGGACGGCAGTGACTTTTGCCTACTTCACTGTGGACGTGGCGGCGCAGAGGCGCGCTACCTGGTTCCCCTCTTTTGTTACAAGGGAAATTTTGGAGTTTTTCTGTCGCCACCGACAAGCGACCACGCGTTGTCTTCATGTGTGCAGAGCACGCACATCCAACCGGCATGTGTACGAAAACGTAGTTTACGCCGATCCGACGGGAATGGTTCATAGATCTACCAAAGTGTAGAACGCTCGGTCGTTATATGCTCACTCCTGGTCTGTCCTGTCCGTCAGTCAGCGCGTGTCGCAGCTTCAGGGCAGACTCGTCTTTTTCGATTACAAACGCACTCATATTTTTATTATCAGCGCAGTCGTGCTGCTTTTGTATGCACTAGGAGACTTTCGTCCTAAGAGGCATTGAAGACAGGCTTGGTTCTGAAATGGATGTTGTTTCGATTGCAGTACACCTGTAAGGCTGGCCGTGGCAAGAGCGGGGCTTTTCAGGTACTGGGTATTAATTGCATGATAACTCACTCAAGCCACGACTATTGGAGGGGACATACTAGTTTGCCCATTTCCAAAAGGAAGCATGAATCCACTATCAGACCTTTTTGTTGATGCCCTGCTTTTCTATCAATCAGCTTCGGGCGTCTGTATCTCATGACATCCCAGGAAGACGGAAATCTTCTGAGAAAGAATTTGAGGTACGCTCTCCTACCAAAGTATCCGCTTTCGACTGTGCGGACACACTAGTACTTTACGAGTCATCTACCTGGCGAATTCTCGGCTTTCTCTTAACCGACGTTGACCCGTGTTCGGTCATCAGCACCAAACGTGTGCCTTTGTTGTGTACTTCTTCGGACTGCTTCATTCCATTCATGGTAAACCGGACGACTTCCACTTTGTTAAATACTGTATTTTCCATTGTGGTCCATCGATGCGTAACTGCAAAAAACATTATTCTTCTGAGTAGCCCCTGCCCCCGTCGGTGGTTGTTAGATCATGCCCCTTTGATACAGTCACTTCTTCTGCTGATGCTCAGCCAACCTCTCTGCACTTCTGGCGCGACCCTGTTGAAATGGCGAGCTTCACTATGCACTGTTAGGCATTTTTCTTTCTCATGTTTTGCCTCATGAATAGTCCACGGGCTTTCACAAATTCTACCACGCTGTGCCATGGTCAAGCGTCACGTGGCATATATGTCTCCACCTGTTTGGTGGGTCCGTAGTTGCTCCCACTACCGTTCTTCTTAAATTTCTCATGTCTCGTGTTTTCCGCATTATCTGTGTAGCGAGTGAGTTGGACGCTCTCTAGGAAGCGTGCGTTGTATTCGATTTTGCCATTTGGTATATGGCTGCAGGAAAGAGGACGTTGCCAGGAGCTTGATCCACATGGTTAGCTACAATCTTGGCTACCTTGCGTACCTTGTTGGGACTGCCCATGGTGTTCGAAGGTAGGATACAGATGAGCTTTTCTCGTAGAGATTTTGAAAGTCCTCACGTGCGAATAGTTTTCCCTATTCAAGTCGAATTCTGTAAATCGACGCGTTGGCCAGGTGTCGGTCCGTGACTTTGAATTGGGCATCCCTCAGTACAAGGGATTCATGGCACTCGCAGTTGAACAAGGTGAAGTTCGCGGGCAGCCTGGCGACGTGGACTATTGAACGTATGTGTTCTGTTCAGTTTCTAAATCGTTCGGGGTCGTGTGTACACCCACGTTCGAACGAAAGGTTTCAGAACTGGGATGTTTGTATTCATCGTCCATTACAGACGGGAGTGCATGGAATTGGTAGCTCTATTTGTCGGTGGTTAGTGTTTGTGTTACCGTATTTGGGCGCATTTTTGATAGTGTGAAGCAGCGGGAAAACGAAGGGGCGACTTCCACAGTAAACGTCGAGTCGCCGTGTGGTGAAGGAAACACATGGGGACGGTCGGAACTGCCATGATCAAGTGATAGATCATTCAAGACTTTCTTCTAGTACAGACGTTTGGCGCCTTTTCCAGATTCGAAATCTCTCGCAATGAAAGCAGTAGACGCGAACGTGTTGTGAGATGTACAACAAAACAAAGAAGGAACGTTCCGGCCTGTCAAGGAACGGGTAGTTAAACAACTGGAGAAATGATGCGTTTTAACATGTTGCTGGCCATTGCGGGGTTGTGTCTGGCATCGGTTCAGTAAGCAACCCGCAGTCCACTGGTTTTATCCTTTCCACTTCAGTTCGTGTCACTGTCGTTCTCCTGTATCATATAAATATTCCCGAGTAGTTGTGTCAGACGACGGCGTATTTGCGTCCGTGGAAGAACGTCGTTCGAACTACGTTTGCCGCGTGATCTGATCCGTTTTTTCTGTTGTACTTGTCCTAGGTGTCTCTGAAGCAGAGCAAATTGCCGTATCCAGCGATTTGTTCGTTAACAAAGGGAAGCTACAAATACCTGGCTAAGGCCTGTGGCCGACATTCAATCTACAAATTAGAGGGAATTGAAAGCAGATGGTGGTGGTGTGGTACCCTCCTTGAAGTTGTGTTACCTTTCCTGTCTTGCCCAACAGAATTTTCTTCGCCGGCAAATACATCAACAATCACGAGTTCACGATGGAGTCCATCACACACGGCGTCAACTTCTACATGCGTCAGTACGATGCAGCGGCGCAGTCCGTGTCTATTCCGGCGTCTCTTCAGCCGGTCGATCCTTCCTGCTCTCGCAACTTATCGTCAGTCTTATCGTGTTCCTCGCCATGTGGGACAGCTGTCCCAGTGACAAATCATGAGTTTCAGAAGGAAACCGAGGAAATTGGCCGCGCGCCTGTTGAGAGTGGGCGGGATGGACACCTGTCAGCGCCTCGGCTTCTGCTCAGCTGGGTACAGGCAACAGAAACGGAAAATAAAATATTTTGCTGCTCCAGATATGCGCGCAGGATTCACAAGAAGGGTGCCAGAAGTAAATCGGCGCCACCAGCGTTGGGCACAGGACGCAGTGCCGGTGGCGGTCAACCACATGCAGTTCCTGATGTTTGTGTCCTGGGTGATAACAATCGCCTCCCCTCATTTCCACCAGATGCTGACTTCAGGCGACAAGAGTCGGAGTCACATTCACCTCTCGGCTGTGGGCATTCTTTGTGCAACCATTCTCACTGGCAACCGCCGTACGAAAAGGTTTTCACAGGAGTGGATAAAAGCCACGAAACAACCTGTATGCTGGAGCCTGAACGAGGCAGTCCTGGAGAGAGAGCCGGAAAGGGGTGTATCGCAAGGTCACAGGCGCATGTGCTGGCAAGACGCGGGGGAGCGAGCAGCACACAAACTAGGCAGTCTGCCAACCAAAGGTTGTCCATATCGTCCCAGGAAAATACCCTGCCATATTCTCCCTTCTTTTCAAGCGGGCAATCCACCCACGAAGCCCAAGAGCAAGATTCTAACATCAACTCAGAGCCTTCAGCAGCAGCGGAGGCGAGCGCGGGAAGTGCGGCCACTCGACAGGGGCCAGTGACACGAAACGACCGAACGACACAGCGTGTGTTGCCGACAGGCTCAAAGGCCTGGCCTCAGCCACCACCGTTTGAGGTGCGTCCTGTATTTGTGCACTTTTAGACGTATTCGTAGCACAGCGGCTCACCATATAGATTTCATCTGTATGGGACAGTGGCAAATCGCGACTAGCAAGTCCAAACCTTATCCATGTTTTCTGTGTTTCTTGCTCTCATGTCTACGTGCAGGTATTGTTTCTTCGACATGATGGCTACTTGGGGGCGCTTGGAGCTCTGGTTGCTGCCGACGAATGCCCCGTGGAAACATCCCGCTGCTAGACAAGGGGAAGTTGCGTCGTTTGCCATCATTCGAGTTCATTCGAGACCCTTGTCTCACGTTCTCGTCTGCAGTGCTAACCCAGAGGCAAACGTAGTAGCAAATAGCAATTGCGACAGGCGCCTCGCGCAGTTTGTGGTGTGATGTAGACTTGGAGCGCCATGCCATAAGCCACATGATGGGCATCTGTCCGGCCGTTGTCTTTAGCCGCATTGTATCCATCGAGGTTTTGATCAGTTTTTTGACTTAATCAGTCTTCGGATATTCCAAGCAAAAAGTACTGTACGATCAAGCTATTGCTAGTTATATTCAGTCACATGTCTGCTTCTCCTTCATAGTCATCGGCGCCCTTCGTCTCATTACGTTTGTAAGGGGTACAGCAATGTACTTGCAGCCGAGTTTACTGCCCGCGTGACCACTGCATAATTTTGTCGTTGAACGGTGAAGCCACTCGCGTCGAATAAGCCTACAAATGGTTTTGAAGATTGCCGTTAGGATATATTGCAGCCAATTCATCGTTCTTACAGGGATGTCGTCACAGTCCTGGCCTCATCGGGATCGAGACAAATGCGTAGTCAGTTTGCTCTCAGTGGAACTCAAAGACTTTATCCGATCGGTGAGGAGGTGGCGTTATTGTCATTCGGACAGACAACGCGTTTCGTGTCGGATGGATGTATGACACAATTCTGTGTACTTTGGTTTGCTTTTGAGGATGCAAGAAGCTCCAGGTTGTTTCAAGGTTACTGTCGCATCGCGTGCCATTGCGCGGGCTGTGTGGGAGATGTCTCGCAGTCTGGACGGCACACTGTCTTTTCCTAGTTCTCCCGAGGTGTCGTCATCGTTTGTCGAACTTGTTTGTTGGACGATTCCGATGTGAGCCGTTCATTCCCGTGGCAGGGAACTCCTGCTGCGGTCGTGTACCCTTGTTCCTTGTTGTGACCCCTCCGTTCTGTGTACTCTCCGTCGAGCTTCGTTGATGAGAAGGCCTGTCGCAGTCGTCCGCCTCAGAATTAAAGGTCTGGCGTTGCTAAAGGGGCAGTTCTGTTCTGTCGGATCATGAATTGTCCGGGCTACTCCATGTTTACGTCTAACTCGTAATATGCTATGTTTCGTCGAAATGCGGTCGCAGATGCTGTACGTGGGTGAGCAGCACACTGGATCCGGTTTCTTCGTATGAAGGGAGAGGAACATCGCTGTCATGCTCACGCCATGTACTTGAATTAAATGACTTTGTTATCGAGATCCTCCGGTTTCTAGATCTTCTCACTTGTTACTAGGACAGACTCACAGGTAGGAGGTGCAAGGTTGCCGCACTGGCAGTGCGAACCGGTTGTTCGATGTTCGTAACACGGTGAGCAGTCCTGTGTGTATGTCGACAACGAGGCTGTAGTCACAGCGTCCTGCATCAGCTGCCAGTGCTTCGACAGTGATATAAAAAAATAGTGTTGATATGTTAACATATGCAAGGCTTATTCAATTGTACCTATACGCCCACCCCATACCATCAAGACATGGAATCACACGTACAAGAAGCAGCCCATGTGCTTCTCTTCGAGACGTATGGGGTAGTAGAAATGCACATGCCTGGATCCGGCATACATAAGGATATCGAGCTTCGGTGTTAGGGGCTGACATGAGAATGATTAGCAAACACATACCAATAGCAAACGTACAACGTCTCTGAGATTACATTATCGCGCTGCCGTTAGCGTACCTTTCGCAAGCGCACCTTAAATCGGGTCATCGTCGGTTTTACCTGGAACTCCTGGTGGCGATCAGCTCTGACGAACCAATCCACAGTCTCGGATAGTCCAGTCTCTGACCCGTGAGGCATTACCGGAAAAAACTCTGTCTAGGATATGTCTGTGAATATCAAACGGAACTGAGCGTTTAGCAACACCGCGTACCATTTGTCTCTTTTGAGGCTACCTTTTGTGCTTCCACCTCACTTGTCACGAAGAGTGATCTTGCTCCCCGCCTGTAGCGGACGCGTAAATGGGATTAGCGATGTCAGAGGAGGTTTGAGGCTCGGGGTGCTCGTACACAAAGAACGACCAGCGGTAAGTCCCATGCTCAAGAATATCAGCATTCTATGGATGCAATCAGTGCTAGAGCCGTAGGTCTTAACTGACTTATGTTAACGCTACCATTGAGGTCACCGTGTTTTGCTATGATGCATCTGCACATTATTTTTAAATTGTTGACGGGTCTTGTGGCCTGTTGTAGCTTACACATCGGAAAATAGAGGGACCCTCATAGTGACTTTCGTGTGTTAAAGGGCGCTTTGCTGCAGACTGACGTTGAGTATACAACTGAGGTGGCGGGCTAAATCGTGCGAGTGTTACACTCGCCGTCCGCCTCTTACCGCGTATCTGCGAACATACAGTGTTGTCGTAAACCAAAACTCAGAAGTCCTTGCTTCAAAAGCGTCGACTTGCCAGACAACACTGCTTAGGATTACATCACCCATGCGGTCCGCTGCCGTCGGGAGCTTGAGTGCCGTAATTCTGGGCTGCTTATTTCAACTACAGATACACGCTATGCCGACCGCCAGTACCTCTCCAATTTGAGCCTCTTCTGTGGAATTCGATGTGGCGATTATTCGATGGAAGCGGACAGTTCGTACCTCCTACAGATTCCGGTTGTGACAAATTGTCTGCATCTTCCCGGCCCCAGGCAGTTAGTTTGAACTCTGAAGGTACACGCTGAGAATCCGATTACCAAGGCACCCACAGAGTTGTGGCAGGTTGACATCCGTCAAGGCCCTGTTTTTTCCATTGTTCCTCTGCATCTTCTGTCTTGGATATATCACTACTTCCCTCATTCAAGCCAGTTGGAGTGTCGCTGTCTTGGTCTCGCGCCTGCTGATCTGGATCAATTTGAGCCTCCGCGCCGCCGATGCACGACTAACTCCCCCCTCATCGAACGCGAACTGCCGCACCGTTTCGGCCGTCGGGTTGATACAAAATTCACGAATTGCTACACGAGTGGCCGACGTGGAATGGAGCAGGCGCACATCCGCTCGCAAATTGCAGACAAATTCGCAAGGCAGTTGCCTCAAGGCTCTCGACTTCAATGCGTGGATGTCGAGCTACAAACTCGTATGTGTTATCCAAATGAACGGGCAAGTCTGAGAGGTGGCAGATGTCTTTGGTCGCAGAGGCGGCGTTTAGCATGCCCACAACGATCTTGCGCAAGGCATAAAACGTAAATAGTTCGTGGTGAGTGAGCGTCGGCTTCCTTTCTTACGAGTTTTGAAACAGAGATTGTTTCTGAATCTGCTGTCTAAAATTTCGCGATGTGTAGCACGTTCGGCGGTGGCTGTCCTCCTTTTTAAAAGGTGTATTGTCGGTTCGCTGAGCGAGCTACGTCCTCTCGACAGGGTTTCTGGACTAACGCGCGTCTCGGTCATATGCACTCCATAGTTCACTTCTTTCATCGGTTTCTCTGATTCAGTAGCTTCATGTAGTCGCGCGAAAATTCTGTATCTCACAACGGAAAACCATTCGACGCACTCCGGTGTCAAGGCGTCCAGTCACTTCTTCCTCGATGGCGCATGTCCATGATGCGAACGATCTGGTGCCGACTGACGTTCAACAGAACGTTTCCAGCCAGCAGAAACCAGGTGTTGGTGAACACACGACCCGTGTGTCATCAGCGATGATACATGATTCTAGTAGCTCTTTTTGTCGTTCTGATGACGGTCAAATCCATGAAAAATATGAGACGTTCTTATGTTCAGCAAGCGACGTTTCCGCCTCTGTTGTCTCATCGTCTCCTCCTCTTCAACCAGGCACACTGAGGAAAAACGCTGATAGGGCAGAGAGAAAGAAGAGCGTTCAAGCTGCTATCTCAGGAGATTACTTTAGTCAGTTTGTGAATGACATACGAAGTATTTTCTTCGACAAATGCGTTGCTGCTGCTTGTACTCTTCCTATGGGAAGCGGTCCAGTTTCCAAAGTCAGGGATCCGTGTGTCACGTTGGATCTATCCCAGGCCGGGAAAGAGAAGCCCCTCATAGAGTCCTGCGTCCGCAGCCTGGGATGGAAGACAAACAATTCCCTTTTTCCAACCGGTATGTTCGTAACGGTGAATGCAGAAGCTACCGCAAGATGCCATCTCTCAGCCGCGATGTCTCATTTTATAGCTGAAGCCGTTGGAGAAGCCTCCCCTGCAGTCATGTCAGCACGGATGTTAAATTTCCGTCCTTTCAGCTTACATCGTTTTATGCTGAGAGGTATTGCTCATTCATCTGCATCGGTAAACCGGCTTCTCCCCTGAGCCCATTCGACACCACGATAAGCGCACCATCTTTTTTGCACAGTCGAAGGAAGATCCGCGTCATATCTGTGTTCATTGGAGTCTGCTGCTTTCATTCAGGAGACATCGCGTGGTTAGGCTTCGCCTTGACTGACGGAGAACATCTGGACTATGCTTCAGTAGCCAATGTAGTCAACCGCTTCCCAGGGCTTCACGAGTTTGCGAAGAAGCGTTGGCTGGCCCGGATTATCTCGTCCATGGCACTTTTCGACTCGGAAAGTTTCTCCTTCTTTCCGAAAACGTGGCTCCTCCCAGAAGATCGCGAGGCAGTGGAGACAGCCCTCCGCGTTCCATCTGATTGCTCGCACGTGCTCGGTCGAACGAAACGTGAAGGACGAGGAACTGCTGAGTCCTCCTGTCGTCGCCGACGGAGCTTCCTGTCTTCATTTTGTTTCTGCGGATCTCGTGGAGGCGGTCTAAAGCCGTTTCCACCACAGCAAGTCAAGGCAGTTACAGCGCATATTAGCGCGCCTCTCAAACCAGAGAACGTATATATTATTAAGCCGGATGCAGGAACTCAAGGGGCTGGCCTTAAGCTCGTTTCCAATCTTGACCAGATCCCAAAGGAGATTCTTGAGGGCCAAGATGGGTACATCGTTCAGCAGTACATCTGCAACCCGTTTCTCCTTCATAATCGAAAATTCGACTTCCGCGTCTACGTTCTGCTCACCGCTGTGACGCCGAAGCTTAACGTACGTGATGGGAACAATCGCAGTTTCTTTTCTCATTTCGACTAAGTGCAAGCTTGGCATCTCTACTACAGGAGGTACAGCACCATGAATTATCACAGTGCCCGGGTGGAGGCAGGTAACTGAAGCACAGAGCTATGAAGAATGTTCTTTTTTGTTGTGCACTTTATGGACACCGACGATATGCTCTCAGGAGTGTGACAAAAATGGGCATCTGTATTTGTTTTCTTTGCCTACATTTGCGTGTGAAGGTCTTTGTGTCTCGGCGAAGCCTAGTGCGCTTCTGTACGGAGGACTACGAGTCACCACGACCCGGTAACATGACAAATGAGTTCATGCATTTAACAAACTACGCCATCAACAAGGACCATCATGGGTTTGTCAGGTCTTCCAACGTCCATGACCGATCGAGCAGCAAACGGCTGTTGGATGATGTTCTCGAGGATCTCCGACAGCAGGGTGAGTTACCCTGCAGGCACTTTCCTCTTCATTGATCGCCAGTGCATGAAGTAGTTGTCTAACTAGTTGTCTATTTTGTAGATACCTTTCAATACTTTGGAACTCTTAATAGCCACGGTGGGGCACATGGCGGTTCAGACACGAATGGTGGCTTTTTTACGAGCGCATCGGGGCGGTATGACTGGCTCCTGGTAGCAATGTCTTCACATGTAAATTCCCGGTATCATCGCGTGTGTTACGAAATCAACAACGCAAGCCCGTAAACATGGTTTGTGCCAGCATGGTTCTTCATGTGGGAAGCTGTGTCCTCTGACGTCCCCGAAGGTGAATGTCTGTTGGTGTTCGGAGTTTTGTTCGTGGATAATAGCCTGGGACCCGTGTCGCCGGACAGCAGGAGCAAAGAAGGATATCATCATTCCGTGATCCTGAGTTATAAGAAGTGTGCATAATCCCTTGCATTTTGCGTGTCACGTGCAGACGTAGATGTCGAGTATGTTTGGCAGCAGATCGTATTCATGGTTGAGAAAGTCATGACGGCCTTCAAACCCCTGCTAGCGTTGAAGTATGACAGCATCTATCGACAGACAACTCCGCGTTCCCGGTGTTTCCAAATCATCGGGCTCGATATTTTGCTTGACTCAAACTGCAAAGCGTGGCTCCTGGAAGTGAACGGTAATCCGTCACTTCGGTCAGGTAGGCTTGCCAAATTCAGTCTTCTGCATTCATTTATAGGAAGACACGTTTCGTATCCGCCTTTTTGTGACCAGCAGGTAGCAGCATTGACGGTTCCCATTTGCTGGGGCAACATATAAGGGTTGAAGGTCTAGCGTTTGCATTTTCATATCAGCTGCTGCACGCTCGATTCAGAACTACTTTCCTGAAAAATGACATCGACAGCCGAAGTTCTGTTTTTTACACCAGCTGCGATCCCAGTCACGCTTGTTGGAAATCTGACATCGTATACGAAGTCATCGATCCGTGTCGCTGTTCCTTTGAAGGTCTTCCCTCAGAGATATAGATTTACCTCATCTTCTGTGCCTCCCCTCCATTTCCCATTGG
Source organism: Toxoplasma gondii ME49 (assembly GCF_000006565.2). Lineage (NCBI taxonomy): Eukaryota > Apicomplexa > Conoidasida > Eucoccidiorida > Sarcocystidae > Toxoplasma > Toxoplasma gondii. The sequence goes on along the minus strand of NC_031480.1, from coordinate 383,102 downwards.
CCCCCCCCCTCCGTCCACCTAGTCAGTTGTGTTTTTTTTGTTTTTTCTCCTTGACTCAGATTACGAGTATCAGACGACAGCCGGTTTCATTTCAACTGCTGAAAGCCTTTTAGATCGGCGGATCAAGGAACCTCTTATCTCCGAGGCCCTCGTTATTGTTTACTTTTCTCTCCTAGGAACTCCATCTCAGGTGTCATCCTGTGTCAACGAAGAGAATGGCTCGACAACCCGCAGTGATGGTTCGACTATTCCTCCTGAGCAAGCGCTTCGCTCATCCGTGTGCTCACGTCATCGTGCTGGTGATGCATTGACGAGGCGCCAGCTGCATATTCCCAGAAATGCCGTCTCTCCTGCAGCGCATGATCTCGGTGAGATGACTTGTTTGTGGTGTCATTCCCGAGCGCAACGTGTGGGGGCAGAAACATAAATGCGGCCAAAACGCTCACATATTCGTGGCCTTTTTTCATTAAGGGAAGCGGATTCCTTCGTTGAGGAATTTCCACTCTTCAGTAGACGCGGTAGCCTGAGGATACCATTGACGGACAGAGGCATGTGCATCTTTTGAACCAACTATTACCCTAATTGTTGTCTTCCATTGGATATTTGCAGAGCCTCTGTCACAGTCAAGAAGGACACAACCATTTTCGCTGGGACGCCAAAGCAGCAAAAGGATACCGCGGCCAGTGCCACGTTGCCGGGTGCGACCTCCACTTCTCGTTCCGGGTGTTACTCAAGAACCGCCGTCACTCCTGCCCCCTGCAGCATGTGTTATGTCACCAGAATATATCAACACCATTTCAAATGAGGAGCGAGGAGTACATCCGAGCCGACAGCCCTTGTCAAAGGATGAAGACGAACAAGCTTCTGGAACTGTAGTCCCGACGACTGCTACAACAACCGACACCACAAGGGCCAACTTGAGTAATCCTATTAGAACAGCATCTGTTAGGTGTCAGCGCACATTATCATACGCCGTCCTACCCAAGTCTGATCCCTGCCCTACATACAACTATTCCGCCAGCCTGGCATCGGGGACTCTAAGGCCTGAAGCATCTGCTCCACTGACGCCCCGACTATCCAGGTCACAAGCGGCAAGCATTATGAGTGTCAGAGTGTCTGATGAACGTGTTCTTCGCGTTCCAGCGAAACGAGAAGCCTCTCAAGGTTTCGGAGGAAGCTACAATGAATCTGGCTTACGCAGACACAGTGATCATTTTACTGGTGTGCCATTTCAGGCCCATCATGGAGACGGAAAAACTTCAGATGGTAGAACTGACGTGCGACTGTTGGAATTCGACAGGGAGGGAAGAGCATCATATTCAGGTAGTACCGCGAGTGGTCGCACCCCTTCCGGTGGCGAAACTCAGGAGCTGTCGCTTCGAGAACCACAGCAGTGGATCCATAAAACCCAGCACCTTGCCGGGAGGGACACATCCGGGGCCAAAAATGATACCGATGTTGTCTCGCATCACTGCTGCTTGTGGATCCCCGTTGAGACATCGATGAGAAATTCCTCACTGCTGCCGCCTCCATCATCTCTACTGGATATGTGCAAGATTTTATTCACCAAGGTCACACGATTTCCGTGCAGCCTCACAATTCAGCTGAAACACTGGGTGGCACTAATTTCTCGGGGTTGCCTAAAAGAAGCCATCCAACAGTTATGGGTGCCAGTCTACGTAGCCTCCCAGAAATCGCAGCACTTCTCTCTGCGGAATCCGCGGCACTCATCTAGACGTACATGTCGTCGGTTTGCCCAGCGCCCCCTGGCCAGGCGGGACCTCATCTTCCTCTACATGCAACAGCTGAAACTGACTACGACAGCAGCCGGCCAGTCGCCGGAGCCGCAAGGATTGCCTTTTTGGTCTTTCTGGGAGATAATTTGTCTTTTTTCTAGCCTTACACGGTTGTTCCTCGGAAGCAGAGAACGGCCTTCGGCAGCACAATGCGTCCTGACCAAGCCGACTTCTGCAGAGTCCGACAGGCCTGCCTCTCAGATCGCTGACCGGGACCCCCGTCAGGGCCGTGTTCTCCTTCGCATGTCAAGCGACAGTCAAGCAGATGCGTGTCAAACGTCGTGCAGCTCGTTAACATTCACCGCAAACAAGGCTTTGTCTGAACCTGTCTGGGAAATTGTTGACTCCTATCCCTGCGGACGTCGACTGAGGGGATGTAACTGTCACGAGGCGCCTCGCGAAACGAGACGCCCATGGACTCCGGCTCCGTTTTCCGACACTCCACACACCTGCGTGATGGAAGACTCTTGTTTTCCGTCCTCGCGGATGACGCTTAATAGAGATTTCAAAACACCTTCCCGTGATGGTTCCATATTTGTTCCTTGGTGGCCTGATCTCCACAGGGCTTTCAACTCGTTGCGACCGTCTGAGAGGACGGCCGCGGTGAGCTCCCTCTTAACTCTCTTGCTCGTGGAATTTGACGACGTGTGAAGGTTCACGTTGTGCCGTGACCTAATGATAGCGTTACCGACCGTGTCTCCGGAAAGACATTCTGTAGTTGTTCTGAGTCCCTGACGAAAAGCACTCCCCAACTCGTCTGCCAGTCGTCCCAGATAATATGGAACTGCGCCGAAGTCCTGCTTTTGGCTTGAGGTAGAAAGAAACATGTCAAACCATCAATGAAACAGGACGAAAACATTAAACCACGTGTAAGCTCAGTAAGTAGTTCCTTGTGAACTTGCTCGCAATCTGGCCTTGTTTCCACGCAGGTGCTGAACTGAGCACCTCAATCTATCAAACAGTGGTACTCTCTGGATCGACATGGTCATCTGAGTACGCTAAAAGTGCCAGAATACTGTATTTTAAGAGCGGGAATCTCGACTATGATTCAGCATCAGACAACACCCGAGGGTGTTGTAAATTTAGCCTTAGACCATGGAAGTAAAATTGCCTCACATACGTATACGCGGTATTCATCGAATAGCACACGCCGATGGTACCAGCAGTGTGATGTTTCCTTACGTGATGCCTCCTTGATTCTGGTGTATGTCCCAAATTCACCCTCGAAGCGTGGCCTTAGACAGTCTGCTTATGACAGCCTGAGGAGGTGCTCAGAAGCGTTAATATTATTTTTGATAAGAGTATTGCTAGACCGCACTCAAACCAAGTACAGAAAGTCCAGCGGAATGATCCATTCTCTGCGAGAGGCAGGGGGACGCAATAAAGAAATGGCCGGAAACACGGTGGCCCCAGCAAGAGAGGCGGGCATACTCTCCGGACAACCATGTTGATAGACAAGGACACAATAGCGAAAGTAAAAAAACCTGGCGGAAATACGAAATGAAGACAAAAAGTGATGGAAAGCGTAGTTTAGTACACTGCCAACGGAGTGAGTCACGAGTTGGTTGTTATGGCAATGGGGAGCCGGAGGCCCCGTTCATCAAGGACAAGAAAATAGTTCAAACTCAAGCGCAAAACTGTGTCTCTCAAAGCGCAGTGACATTTGATCTGTGACTTGACCGTGACCCACATCATAATATTCTTTAAAACGCAGAAATGCTAAACAGTATGAACGTCACCAATTCACGTCCACACCGCTTTTCTTGGAGAATCGCCACATGCGCATACTGCTTTTCAGTGAGTTTAAAACTTGTTCTTTTGCTTGCTGAACCGGCCCCCTGCATGCTTGTCCCCTGCACGAGTGTTTATGAATTTGTCTTATACTGGTCTGCACAGTGTTATTTTTCGCCCTATCATCATCGATATACCCAAAGATAAGCGAACGGCTACAGCCGCGTTGTAGAGCCCACCTTATTTCCGGTAAGACCAAACAATTTATCGTGTTCCGCAGAGATCGTCACGGGGGATAGGAAATTGCCAGGCAGTGCAGGTGTTCCCGCGACAATTACTTATCATTTCCTTCTTCTGTGGCCCGGGAGAACTGGTATACCCGTTAAGTCTTCTCCCAATACCTAGCATTTATTCAAGACATCTCGGGTGTCTCTTACGTTACCTCAGCCCCAGCCACTAAGATTACATGGCAAATGCCAATATAAGTATAAACGGTAAGTTATGCTTGTTCAACGACCGCCAGCCACCGATGGCCTGCCCCCATAACGCTAGTATCCATGAATCTGCACTCCTCTGATGCGGACTACCTGACCCTTTGGAGAAAGTTCCTCTTCATGGGCTGAGACAGAACAAAGTATATCTTTGGCAGGCCGTGAAGCACTTCAGCCTTCTTTTTTGCAGCGTGTGTCTTGGGTCGCCATTTCCGAGCGGAAGTCACGCGGGCTTGCGTGTTGGCGACATCAAAAACAGAACCCGCATGCTGATGGCTGTGTCTCACAGTACAACATATCATTTGGCATTGTTCATCTAAGCCAGTAAAGTGTGTTATCAACAAATGTGTCACGAACAGTGTTTGTAGTTCTGCCCCTGCCTCCCAAAAAAAGAGAGGTCTCTGCGGATGGCGGGAAGATGCATGCAGTTGAACAATTGGGCAGCCAAAGTCCCTGAACGTTGAGTATTTCTCGGTATTCACTGTCGTAATGAAATTCACAAAAGAAGCTGCCGCTGATTTCAGCCGGTAACAGCGAAGATGTTCATCAAGTTTTCCTCTTTGCCGCGTCCCCGGCTTGCACAGTTTATTCCTCTATTCAAGTACCGGGTTCCCTGATGTATTCTAGTGTCCCCTCCACGTTCTATTTGCACCGTCGTAGTCCAATCTATGGGAAGGCTGTTAGTTCGCCACAGGAGAACGTTCAGGACTGGCGGAAAATTAATGGTGCCTTGTTCTGGATGCGTCTTTCAAGAGAGTCACCTTCCTGGTACAGTTACCGGGTCGAGAAAGTTGCGAACGGTAGTGCCAGCAACGGATCTCTCGTTCACCGTCCAAGCAGACAAGTCATTGCCCTCACACAGATCATGAGTTACCCTTCTATCTAAATCTCTTTTTTGTAACCCGCACCGCTTAGGACTAACATCCTCAGTTTCAACCGGATTGCGCTATGGGAGATCCTCTGCGTTGTTCTGACGCATGATAATAATGGGTGGAGAGAGCGAGAGTCCGGCGCATCATTATTCTAGTGAGATTTCCCTCGTGGTGGTTACCATCGTTGTCAGTCCACCTTTCGAGACGATTGAACGAACGTAGCTTCGTCTGTCCAGTATCCATTTGTGAGCGGGCGAAACGGGCCCCACCGACTCAGGTAACTACGATGCATGTTGGTGGCCTCCTGGTACCATGACTCATCACTTATGGTGAAATGACAGAGGAAGGGGGCATCGGCGATATGATATCCTGGCAGCACAAAGCCGGAGAAACCCAACGCATTTCGGCTTGTATATGAAAGTACAAATGCAGCTGACAGCAGCCTTGGTGTTGTTCGTGCACGGAGTGTCTTACGTCTTACAGCGACTAAAAAGGTCAAACCATCCACCATTTGTAGACAAATGCTGCCATGCGGGCGGATCGTATTCAGCGTCAACTGGGCGAACAGCATCTCTGGCCCTCAATGAAAACAAATGAACACTTACAGTTGTCCGAACCAGGAATCGAACCTGGGTTTACACGGCCACAACGTGTTGTCCTAACCTCTAGACGATTCGGACCGCCAACAACTGCGAAAAGCCTATCTCCTTCGACAAATTAATCCAAAGTGCACCACGTGCCCAACCTTGGTCCCCAATATTAACAGGGCTGGCTTTATAGTCAGAGGGCGAATCACATACTCTGTCAAGGTGGTAACGCATTAGGCAAAGATTCAAAAGGTGTCCGATCTGGCGGTGCCGTCACGGCTCGGTCTGCATGAGAAACTGCAGACACAGCTAACATTAGGTGTATACGAAAAAAACACGATCCGCATCCTTTTGGCACTAGCTGGAATAGATGCAATCAGTAGCGCAGTGTTGTTGTTTGGCTGCCGTGTCACTCATATTCTCCCACTAGCTCAAGGACAAATCAAGCATTTTTGCAACGCCATCAACGTTAACGAGACGGTATGTATGTAAAGGTAAAGTAGGTGGTGCTTCTCTTTACCTCCCGGGTTTCGCACGCATCTCGCTCCGCTGCACAGACACGTTCGGAGAATAACCGCATGCTGAGCTGCAGCATTCACCACGTCGGCTTCCCACGCCTAGGTACACGCTTGTGGCAACGCCGAAACGGTTGAGGAAGACGGGCGACGCCCCAGCTCTCGATTGCCCCAGTTGGTAATCTACTCGTTCGTCCTCCAAAACAGGAATGGTTGGGTCCAGTCAGAAGCAAAAGTTAACTCTGACTACATACGGTTACAGACGGTGAATCCAAGAACGATGCCTGTAAGAATCGGTGACCGCAGCTACAGAGATACGAAACATGAATGGATGACGTGGCAAATTGTGAATCGAGCGCTCATTTCCTATGTTTCGGCGCTCGCTCGACAACCTTTATGTCGGCAAACCCCGAATTGACGGGTTCGGCCCCTATCCTGCAGCTGCGAACACCACATCGAGATGTGCATCATCAGCAGATGGGCGATGTTAGTACCGGAATTGAAGACATCATGGTGACAGGCACAATCCTGGAATATCCTCTGACGGTATTGCAGAAAAAAACAATCGGATTGCAGGCACCTAATTTGAGATTTTCGCCGTGTGTTGGGCCAGAGGCGTTGGTGCACTGGCAGCGACCAATTCGTTGTACATTGACTCTAGCACAATGCCAGCGGACGCTGAGCTTTCACGTTGTCCTAATTGCTTCGCGACGGAGCTGACAAAAGGATTATTTCCAGTCGAGGGGGAAATTGGGTATCGAGCTACACAGATCTGACGACAACCTGGAAATCTACTGCCAGTACTGCCGGAGATTCACCCCTATGCTGAGGCGTACTCAGCGGACAGGATGAGGAACAGTGCCACATAGGTTAGTCTTTGACATTGGCGCTTTCATGTTAGCGACTTAGTCCATTTCCAGTATGGTCGAGGGACCTCCAGTGATCCATGATTCTATACGGTGTTTCACCTCGACAGAATACGAGCCTGCTATTCGCCTTCCTTATTAAGAGCCTTCGAAGAATGTCACCATCTACTAGCACTATCATTTACAGCAGCCACATGCTAGACCTTTTCCAGTTAGGACACCAGCGGCAGAGCAACTAGGTGTTCCGAAGAGCGGCCAAAAAATCTAGGAGGTTCATGACAGCGCGTTCTGCTGCGTTTGCGAACTTTGAAGCCCACACGCATGTTCGTTTGTCACTATCCCCCAAGAGAATCACTCGTCCTGCGCAGAGCCACGGGGCCCGATACCAGGAGGCCACCCTTGGACCTCATGTACACGGAAGCGACTCTTGACCGAGAGATTCGGCAACGCTTCCGATGTTCCGAAATTGCAGATAGACCACAGGCGAAAGGTTCGGCGACAACACTGGCCTCCGACGGGGTAGTAGAGGATCGCGCTTGGCATTATTCTTGACGGGTTCCGTCTGCCATTTTTCCAACACCAGAAACATAACAGCACATGACGGCGACGAATGAGGATCTATTTTGTAGTAGGCTGTTTCAGCGCCATGTGTGGGAGTAGCCTGACGGTCCAGTTTCTCGAAGGTACCAGTTCGAGAAAATGATTGAATTCGCAACCCGGACATCCTGGTCATTGCTGGGCGATCGAGTAGGATCCTCAAACAGATTAAGGTGAATTCGTGTGTCAGAAGTAGGACGATGCCGTTCAAACAAGCACCACAGCGGACTACCGCTCGTCCAGCTTGTCGGACAATTCACCGTTCCAGCAGTGGCTTTCTCGGCGCTTAACCGAAGTGAGGCTAAAGTCGACACCTGCATCTTCGCCGGCCACGAAAGTGACACGATTGTCCTGACGGAAAGGCCTTTCCCCTCCTGCATAGTTGTCACGTAGCCCTTCCTACTGGGTGTGTGCTGCAGTTGGTCCCCGAAACAACGAATCCGTTCACCTTCGGCTTGGAAAGAGCTGAGGTTCCTTTGACCGGCACCTTCTCACTATCCTGTGTGTAGTGATTGTACAACCGGTACGACTCCTGACGGTGGGACTAACTCGCGTTTTTCCTCACTCAGAGAACTGGGAAAACACAGAATATCCGTCCTCGTTTTCTGAGGAGCATAACTCGACAAACAACGAATGATCGTCTGTGCTTTCTCTGAGTGTATAGCGCTCATGTTGCCGGCTTTCGGGTGACTGAGAAAACCAAGAACTCGTTTGTCAGTGCCACTGGCGGCCGCTGTGGGGGTGTGTGTTCTTTCATGTCGTTGTCAACTGCGATCCGCTCGTTGCGAGGCAACGGCACTGCTTATCGACACTGGCCCAAGCCTTTTGTAAATTGGACGAATCAGAGACCAAACGCTTTTTTCAAGCACCAGGTCCTCGGGGCTGCAGGCCGGGGATCGCCCGAGAGTTTCGTCACGAACGCAGGCCTCAAGCCCTGCGATGTGAAAAGCCTTTCCGAACAACAACATTCCCGGAGGGAAAGAGCGACGGCGATCCACAATTTCTGTTCGCAGACGAGAAAGCAACCAATGACTCGGTTCACTGACCCAGCGACATCAAGCACTCTTCTCGTCTTTAGGTTCCATGTAACTCGCTTCTCGATTTCGGCGGCGTCCGCTGCTAGAGGGAAGCTACATGTTCGCTCAGTTGGTTGAACACGACGAGATGGCTGCCAAAAGTCTGTTATAGTTGTAGACTGGCCTTCGCCGGAAACACGGATTGCGCTGGACACAGAGGTACTGATTCAGAGTGAAGTCGGTCACTTGCTGGGACAAGGTCGTGAAGATCGGGGTCACCACACTTTCGACCCGACTATGCAAACTGTTGCCTGGACTACTGTTCCGCACGGCACCATTGCTTTTGTTAACGCATTGCGTCGCACAACTGAGACAGCCTAGCGATAGATTTCTCTTCCGCCGTGGGCAGCTCGCAGAACTCCAGGTATCACACGGTCATTTTTGCACTCGAGGAGCACCCGAGAAACCGAGGTCGCGTTCGCGAGTGGCTTTGGTGCCCCGGATCGACAACGATGAAACGTGCAGCGACTGGTGTTCACTGGGGTGAAATCCACTTGTTTCCGTCACTCAGGAATTGTAGATTCAACCCCATCTTTGAGGGATCAGGCGTCAGCAGAACGCACAATAACATGAATGACTCGTCGGCGTCGTCGAGGATGGCTTTGTCGGTTTTGCTGAGAGTCAGCAGTGGTGACGTGTTTTGCGCCCTTTTCCTTAACGACAGCCCTTTTGCGCCGACGCATTCTCGGTCTCACGGCCTGGAGACAGGCGACGGAGCGTCATCGACGGTAGCTCGTAATTTTCGAGAGGGTGAGATAAGGCACGAGCCGAATCATGCCTCGGACTGCCAGAAAAGTGGCGACCGCCGGTCTCTTTTCTTGTCACACGCCTATGGACGCAGGCACCAAACCGTCTTCTGTGGCTTCTCCGGCTGTATGGCGTTCATGTTGCCGGCTTTCGGGTGACTGAGAAAACCAAGAACTCGTTTGTCAGTGCCACTGGCGGCCGCTGTGGGGGTGTGTGTTCTTTCATGTCGTTGTCAACTGCGATCCGCTCGTTGCGGGGCAACGGCACTGCTTATCGACACTGGCCCAAGCCTTTTGTAAACTGGACGAATCAGAGACCAAACGCTTTTTTCAAGCACCAGGTCCTCGGGGCTGCAGGCCGGGGATCGCCCGAGAGTTTCGTCACGAACGCAGGCCTCAAGCCCTACGATGTGAAAAGCCTTTCCGAACAACAACATTCCCGGAGGGAAAGAGCGACGGCGATCCACAATTTCTGTTCGCAGACGAGAAAGCAACCAATGACTCGGTTCACTGACCCAGCGACATCAAGCACTCCTCTCGTCTTTGGGTTCCATGTAACTCGCTTCTCGATTTCGGCGGCGTCCGCTGCTAGAGGGAAGCTACATGTTCGCTCAGTTGGTTGAACACGACGAGATGGCTGCCAAAAGTCTGTTATAGTTGTAGACTGGCCTTCGCCGGAAACACGGATTGCGCTGGACACAGAGGTACTGATTCAGAGTGAAGTCGGTCACTTGCTGGGACAAGGTCGTGAAGATCGGGGTCACCACACTTTCGACCCGACTATGCAAACTGTTGCCTGGACTACTGTTCCGCACGGCACCATTGCTTTTGTTAACGCATTGCGTCGCACAACTGAGACAGCCTAGCGATAGATTTCTCTTCCGCCGTGGGCAGCTCGCAGAACTCCAGGTATCACACGGTCATTTTTGCACTCGAGGAGCACCCGAGAAACCGAGGTCGCGTTCGCGAGTGGCTTTGGTGCCCCGGATCGACAACGATGAAACGTGCAGCGACTGGTGTTCACTGGGGTGAAATCCACTTGTTTCCGTCACTCAGGAATTGTAGATTCAACCCCATCTTTGAGGGATCAGGCGTCAGCAGAACGCACAATAACATGAATGACTCGTCGGCGTCGTCGAGGATGGCTTTGTCGGTTTTGCTGAGAGTCAGCAGTGGTGACGTGTTTTGCGCCCTTTTCCTTAACGACAGCCCTTTTGCGCCGCCGCATTCTCGGTCTCACGGCCTGGAGACAGGCGACGGAGCGTCATCGACGGTAGCTCGTAATTTTCGAGAGGGTGAGATAAGGCACGAGCCGAATCATGCCTCGGACTGCCAGAAAAGTGGCGACCGCCGGTCTCTTTTCTTGTCACACGCCTATGGACGCAGGCACCAAACCGTCTTCTGTGGCTTCTCCGGCTGTATGGCGTTCATGTTGCCGGCTTTCGGGTGACTGAGAAAACCAAGAACTCGTTTGTCAGTGCCACTGGCGGCCGCTGTGGGGGTGTGTGTTCTTTCATGTCGTTGTCAACTGCGATCCGCTCGTTGCGAGGCAACGGCACTGCTTATCGACACTGGACCAAGCCTTTTGTAAACTGGACGAATCAGAGACCAAACGCTTTTTTCAAGCACCAGGTCCTCGGGGCTGCAGGCCGGGGATCGCCCGAGAGTTGCGTCACGAACGCAGGCCTCAAGCCCTGCGATGTGAAAAGCCTTCCGAACAACAACATTCCCGGAGGGAAAGAGCGACGGCGATCCACAATTTCTGTTCGCAGACGAGAAAGCAACCAATGACTCGGTTCACTGACCCAGCGACATCAAGCACTCCTCTCGTCTTTGGGTTCCATGTAACTCGCTTCTCGATTTCGGCGGCGTCCGCTGCTAGAGGGAAGCTACATGTTCGCTCAGTTGGTTGAACACGACGAGATGGCTGCCAAAAGTCTGTTATAGTTGTAGACTGGCCTTCGCCGGAAACACGGATTGCGCTGGACACAGAGGTACTGATTCAGAGTGAAGTCGGTCACTTGCTGGGACAAGGTCGTGAAGATCGGGGTCACCACACTTTCGACCCGACTATGCAAACTGTTGCCTGGACTACTGTTCCGCACGGCACCATTGCTTTTGTTAACGCATTGCGTCACACAACTGAGACAGCCTAGCGATAGATTTCTCTTCCGCCGTGGGCAGCTCGCAGAACTCCAGGTATCACACGGTCATTTTTGCACTCGAGGAGCACCCGAGAAACCGAGGTCGCGTTCGCGAGTGGCTTTTGGTGCCCCGGATCGACAACGATGAAACGTGCAGCGACTGGTGTTCACTGGGGTGAAATCCACTTGTTTCCGTCACTCAGGAATTGTAGATTCAACCCCATCTTTGAGGGATCAGGCGTCAGCAGAACGCACAATAACATGAATGACTCGTCGGCGTCGTCGAGGATGGCTTTGTCGGTTTTGCTGAGAGTCAGCAGTGGTGACGTGTTTTGCGCCCTTTTCCTTAACGACAGCCCTTTTGCGCCGACGCATTCTCGGTCTCACGGCCTGGAGACAGGCGACGGAGCGTCATCGACGGTAGCTCGTAATTTCGAGAGGGTGAGATAAGGCGCGAGCCGAATCATCGCCTCGGACTGCCAGAAAAGTGACGACCGCCGGTCTCTTTTCTTGTCACACGCCTACGCAGGCACCAAACCGTCTTCTGTGGCTTCTCCGGCTGTATGGCGTTCATGTTGCCGGCTTTCGGGTGACTGAGAAAACCAAGAACTCGTTTGTCAGTGCCACTGGCGGCCGCTGTGGGGGTGTGTGTTCTTTCATGTCGTTGTCAACTGCGATCCGCTCGTTGCGAGGCAACGGCACTGCTTATCGACACTGGACCAAGCCTTTTGTAAACTGGACGAATCAGAGACCAAACGTTTTTTTCAAGCACCAGGTCCTCGGGGCTGCAGCCCGGGGATCGCCCGAGAGTTTCGTCACGAACGCAGGCCTCAAGCCCTGCGATGTGAAAAGCCCTTCCGAACAACAACATTCCCGGAGGGAAAGAGCGACGGCGATCCACAATTTCTGTTCGCAGACGAGAAAGCAACCAATGACTCGGTTCACTGACCCAGCGACATCAAGCACTCCTCTCGTCTTTGGGTTCCATGTAACTCGCTTCTCGATTTCGGCGGCGTCCGCTGCTAGAGGGAAGCTACATGTTCGCTCAGTTGGTTGAACACGACGAGATGGCTGCCAAAAGTCTGTTATAGTTGTAGACTGGCCTTCGCCGGAAACACGGATTGCGCTGGACACAGAGGTACTGATTCAGAGTGAAGTCGGTCACTTGCTGGGACAAGGTCGTGAAGATCGGGGTCACCACACTTTCGACCCGACTATGCAAACTGTTGCCTGGACTACTGTTCCGCACGGCACCATTGCTTTTGTTAACGCATTGCGTCGCACAACTGAGACAGCCTAGCGATAGATTTCTCTTCCGCCGTGGGCAGCTCGCAGAACTCCAGGTATCACACGGTCATTTTTGCACTCGAGGAGCACCCGAGAAACCGAGGTCGCGTTCGCGAGTGGCTTTGGTGCCCCGGATCGACAACGATGAAACGTGCAGCGACTGGTGTTCACTGGGGTGAAATCCACTTGTTTCCGTCACTCAGGAATTGTAGATTCAACCCCATCTTTGAGGGATCAGGCGTCAGCAGAACGCACAATAACATGAATGACTCGTCGGCGTCGTCGAGGATGGCTTTGTCGGTTTTGCTGAGAGTCAGCAGTGGTGACGTGTTTTGCGCCCTTTTCCTTAACGACAGCCCTTTTGCGCCGCCGCATTCTCGGTCTCACGGCCTGGAGACAGGCGACGGAGCGTCATCGACGGTAGCTCGTAATTTTCGAGAGGGTGAGATAAGGCACGAGCCGAATCATGCCTCGGACTGCCAGAAAAGTGGCGACCGCCGGTCTCTTTTCTTGTCACACGCCTATGGACGCAGGCACCAAACCGTCTTCTGTGGCTTCTCCGGCTGTATGGCGTTCATGTTGCCGGCTTTCGGGTGACTGAGAAAACCAAGAACTCGTTTGTCAGTGCCACTGGCGGCCGCTGTGGGGGTGTGTGTTCTTTCATGTCGTTGTCAACTGCGATCCGCTCGTTGCGGGGCAACGGCACTGCTTATCGACACTGGCCCAAGCCTTTTGTAAACTGGACGAATCAGAGACCAAACGCTTTTTTCAAGCACCAGGTCCTCGGGGCTGCAGGCCGGGGATCGCCCGAGAGTTTCGTCACGAACGCAGGCCTCAAGCCCTACGATGTGAAAAGCCTTTCCGAACAACAACATTCCCGGAGGGAAAGAGCGACGGCGATCCACAATTTCTGTTCGCAGACGAGAAAGCAACCAATGACTCGGTTCACTGACCCAGCGACATCAAGCACTCCTCTCGTCTTTGGGTTCCATGTAACTCGCTTCTCGATTTCGGCGGCGTCCGCTGCTAGAGGGAAGCTACATGTTCGCTCAGTTGGTTGAACACGACGAGATGGCTGCCAAAAGTCTGTTATAGTTGTAGACTGGCCTTCGCCGGAAACACGGATTGCGCTGGACACAGAGGTACTGATTCAGAGTGAAGTCGGTCACTTGCTGGGACAAGGTCGTGAAGATCGGGGTCACCACACTTTCGACCCGACTATGCAAACTGTTGCCTGGACTACTGTTCCGCACGGCACCATTGCTTTTGTTAACGCATTGCGTCGCACAACTGAGACAGCCTAGCGATAGATTTCTCTTCCGCCGTGGGCAGCTCGCAGAACTCCAGGTATCACACGGTCATTTTTGCACTCGAGGAGCACCCGAGAAACCGAGGTCGCGTTCGCGAGTGGCTTTGGTGCCCCGGATCGACAACGATGAAACGTGCAGCGACTGGGTTCACTGGGG